>NC_044307.1:72936232-73238571 GCF_007474595.2 Lynx canadensis | reverse complement strand
TCACGTTCTAAGTTTATCCAGAGGTTTCACATTTCAAATTGTGGTGTGTGTGTGTAAGAGAGAAACAGAGAGACAAAGACACACACACACACACACACACACAGGGAATTGTTGTTGCTTTTGTTGTTTTTGAATCATTGCTATAGCTCCTTCTAGTTGGTAAACTACTAAAGGTCAAGGACAAAGTCTATTAGGCTGATAAATGGGAGGCTCTCAATGTATATTTGTTGAATGTATAGATGAATAAATTAATGAATAAATAAGTGAATAGTATCATCCTCTATTCTGCATGAATCTAACAATGAAGGCAAATGCTGCAATGACATTAGTGTGTCTATATTCTTGTTAAGTGATCTATATTTACTGTACAAATATTGAACACCTAAAAATAATAGCCAGCAGAATAATGATGTTCAGACCAGCACATAGAGCAGCATGGTCTTTGACAACTCTTGCTCTTCTAAGAGAACAGCAGGCTTCAGAACTATCTGGAAGTGGACTAAAGGGTTATGCTAAGAAACAAGCTTAACTGTCCCAGGGAGTGAGAGGCTTCCTGGGACTTGGATTTTTAACACTATCTCTGGGAAAATCCTGTCAAAGGAAAAATGCATCAGATGCAGTTAAGGCAAGGAAGAATTTATTCAAGACTCCTGCAATAAGAGAGGATGAATTCATCTCTACTGAAACAAAGGTGAAAGGGATTTTCTTTTTAAAATTTTAATGTTTATTTTTGAGACAGTGCAAGCAGGGGAAGGTCGGAGAGAGGGAGACACAGAATCCAAAATAGGATCCAGGCTCTGAGCTGTCAGCACAGACCCTGATGCAGGGCTCAAAGAAAGGGATTTTTTACATTGTTTTTAATGTTTATTTATTCTTGAGAGAGAGACAGAGCATGAGTGGGGGAGGGGCAAAGAGAGAAGGAGACACAGAATCTGAAGCAGGCTCCAGGTTCTGAGCTGTCAGCACAGAACCCCACACAGGGCTTGAACTCACAAACCACAAGATCATGTCTGAGCCAAAGTCGGCCGCTTAACTGACTGAGCCACCCAGGCACCCCTGGGAGAAAGGGATTTTAAGCTGGGGCACCTGCGTGGCTCAGTTGGTTAAGTGTCTGACTCTTGCTTTTGGCTCAGGTCATGATCTCATGGTTCATGGGTTGGAGCCCTGCAGTGGGCTCTGCACTGACAGTGTAGAGCCTTCTTGAGATTCTCTCTCTCTCTCCCTCTCTCTCTCTGCCCCTCCCTTGCTCACTCGCTCTCTCTCTCTCAAAATAAATAAGCTTTTTAAAAATTTTACAAAAAAGAAAGAGTTTTTAAGCTTTGGAGCAAGCTAGTGGGAAAGTATTGGAGGACGTTAGGAGGGAAATTGGTCAATGGGATTAGGCCATTTATGTTTGCTAATTATTGTTTTTTGAAATTAGGCTCCTACATTCCCACAAAAACTAAGAAATAGCATGCTATCTTTCTTGATGGTCACTTGTCAAAGAGATGATTCTCAGGTCTCCCAGAAAGATATTCCTGGGTTGTGAAACTGTCAAGTGGCTGTAAAAAGATTTACAATTTCAAAGAGGCAGAGAAAATTTTCAGTGGAAAGTTTTCTAAAGTGAATGCTCTAAGAAAGGGAGATTTGGGCCTAGAGTAAAAAAAAAGCATATCTAAAGTTTAGTCAAACTGAGGAGAATGTTAAGGCTATCATGCTCAGTCCCGGGGCACCTGGGTGGCTCAGCTGGTTAAGTATCCAACTTTGGCTCATGTCATGATCTCACAGCTTGTGAGTTTGAGCCCTGTGTCAGGCTCTGTGCTAACAGCTCAGAGCCTGAAGCCTGCTTCAGATTCTGTGTCTCCTTCTTTTTCTGCCCCTCCCCTGCTCTCTCTCTCTCTCTGTCTCTGTCTCTCTCTCAAAAATAAATAAACATTAAAAAATAAAAAATTAAAAAAAGACCATCACACTCAGTCCCAAGCAAACTGGGAGAATTGTCACCTACTGGATGTTAGGTGTTGCACAGAACTTCACTAAAAATTCTCTATAGCTAAAATTTGAGATATTCACATTTAGCAAATTCTCACATAAATCTATGACTTGATTAGCTTTGCAGGCCTACCAAGAATATGACTGCTTTTTTTCTTGGAGGATATCTATCTCAAAATACAAAAATTATTTTTGTTTCCATGAAATAGTTCTTAGAAACACTTATTTTTGGAAATTTTGTTGGGTTTTACTAAAACAAAGGTTTCTTATTCAGTAAAAACATCTTTAAACAAATCACACACACACACACACACACACACACACACACACACAAAGCATTTAAAGAATGAATCTGTGTTCCATGATGCTTTTGCTGAGCAATAAAAATCCCCTACAAAGGGTTTTAATTTATTGCTACACATTCCACCTCCTCATCCCCAACCTTAGCATTGTTTCAGATACTAAGAAAATCAAAGACCTGAGATTTGCTTCTTTCAAAAACATGAATTACAATAATGTGGCCACAAGGTCAACTTTGATCATTTAAACTCTGATGATAAGGACATGATAATTTCTATGTAGCTTGAAATAGCAGGTCTGTTGAAAACAGTCTTTCTGCTGTAATGAAAAATAAATCTCATAAGTTTCCAAGTTAAAATGAGTCAGTACTTTATTTAATAATATTGTATTGTTCATTTCCTATATTTTTAGTTCTTAGGAGAGTTCTGAGGCCATATGGTGAAGGAGTTAGATTCTAGAAATGCACTGAACCAAACATAGAACTAGGGACAAAAAGGAAAACCCTTTTCCAAAATCTGTGGCCAATTCATTGTTGGCTTGAGCCAAAAGAGGGAAATGAGAAAGAGCCTAGATATTTTTGTAAAGAACCAAATAAATTCTCAGTCAAATGTCAACAACCTTCAATGTTTATCATATTAGAAGAAAGACCATCACATCCTCAGTGTAGCTTAAGACTACATTAAATTTCTTCAGAGGGTAAAAGAATGAATTGGTAGTTCCAGCGGTTTTTATCCCCCATGCTAATTCCAGGAATTCTATTTCTCTATGGTGTGTGTGTGTGTGTGTGTGTGTGTGTGTAACAGTTCTGAGAAACTGTCCAGAGGTGATAAAATTAGAAAAATGTTACAATGCACTTACTATATTAAGAGTTGAGAGAAAAACAGAAACCTCATCGAGTATATATAACAAACAGAAAATGGGTGAGTTTGGGTGAGTAAGAATGAATATATATATATATATATATGTACACACACACACACACACACACGCACACACACACACATTAATTAGCTCATTCAAAAAATATTTACTGACCAGACCATCTTCTATGTGCCCAGGCCTTATTATAGGTAATATATGAGTAGGAACGTTCTCTGTGGAACTAACATTCAACAAATAGCTTCATGTATGTATCATCACTCCAACACAACAGAAACCTAGTTCTTGCTCTTAAGACACATTGAGCAGGTAGGTTTGTAATCAAAACAACCCTCTTCCATGCCATCTTTCAGAATGAAATTAAAAGAGGCTCTGCCATCTTTAATATATGGCTTCTAAGATCACTCTGGAAGTTGTCTCCATTCTAGCTTGCTGAAATGGAGAAAAATTAGTGGTGGATGGTCAAGGAGAAAGCCAGGGACATTTAATGGTCTAGGCTTGGAAGCAACCCAAGGCTCATCTACTCACTTTATGACTAGAACTGGTCAGCTGGATGCAGGAGGGTGTGGGAAATTTTGTCTTTTGCTTCCTATCAGCGCTTCATAACATGGAAGAGGAAAATGTGTTTTTTGGTAGATAGCCATTTCTTCTATAATCTATCTCTCTTACCACCAAATATTATTCTGTACCCCATCCCCAAGGAGACAATTCAAAATCCAATCCAGTTGCTGTGTTCACTACAAAGTCCTTCTCTATATAGGAGATGCACTATCGTTTCCATCCATTCTAGATGTGACTTCTCATAATTTAATGACCTATGAACTAAAAGGTCAATTATTTGCATCCTCCAACCTGACATGCCTATTTTATAAGGTGGAGCAAGGATGGAAATAAGAACTACCATTCAAAATGTTAAAGAATACAAGATAGCAATCACTCATTCATAGCAATAAGGCATCCTAATTGGCAGTTATGGTGGAGGTCTCTACCCTAGCAGTGATGAAAAGTCCTTTATTTACCCAGAGACTATTATCTGGAAGAAGCTGTTTTCATCTATTGCCCTTCAGAGCCATATCTCAACAGTGGTGTTGAAGAGTATGTCCTCCCTGAAGGATGCACAGATTTCACAACTCCCTTCTTGTTACAATACAAATTTGATATAGCTAAGGAGTTGCTATAAGGTTTGAGCCATCCAGCATTTCTTTGGAAACATAAGTCTTTCAAAAACAGTAGGGTTCTGATTTACTTGCCTCCAGTCAGCACCAGGTGCCAGTAACTATAACTTATATTTTCTCCTAGACATAATTCTCAAGACTGATTTATTTCTTTGCTTCCATGCCTCTATGTCTCCCTTCATGGCAGCCACCTTGAGGCCACATGAAGTGACACACTTGAGTGGAAAGGAAGAATTTTGAATTTAAATCTTTCAAAGCTGAGTTCCTCAGTTAATGAGAACCCTGGATGACCCTTTGTTACTTATGCCCTTTTTAGATCTTGTTTCCTACTGTTTAAGTTTAGACTCTTGACCCTTTTGTTTCTGTTCATGAATTAGTCAATCTTGCTTAAATTCTATAGTGTTTGTGTAGAATATCTTCCCAAATGTAGTAAATAACAAACAACCCATGTTACTAACGTTCTGCTGTCCAACCTCTTCTAGAGTTATAAACTTTGTAGGCACTTACTCTGCCTTCTAAATAGTTGAAGGCTATACTCCTCTTTAATAATACAGTTAGACTAACTGACATAAAACATGGAACCCAAAAAGTACACTGTTGTAAGCATAATAGAAGATTATTTCTATTCATGTGGAAGTATTAGGTAGTTGAACAGTTTAGTGGGATCATCCTTGTACACACAAATATTCAAGAACCCATTCTGATGGAGCCATTGACATTTTCAACATGTTGTTTTCAAGGGCACCTGGGGATTACCCTAATTCTAGCCAGAGAAAAAGTATACAAGGGATAAAGAAGCATAGGCAAAGATTTTAGCAGCTAAACCTTGAAGTGTCATATGACATGTCTGCTCATAGTTCCTTGGCCAGAACTACTTACATGGCTCCACCTAACTGCAAGAAAGATGAGAAATGCACTATTTCCCTTTAATGACTGTATGTTTCAGAAGGGGAACCACATTTTTGTTGTTGTTGATGGACAATTAGCCAAATCTGCTACAACTTGTTGACTTGGTAGTAGATGAGAAGAAGGGGAAGACATTTGGGGGTGGTTGGGTAGGGTTGGCTATCATTTGAAGAGACACTTCCATCAGACAGATTGATATAGGAAGGCTTGAAGTGGAAAGATCCTGGCTTTTTGTTGTTTTAAACATCTCAGAGAGGGCCACTGTGCGTAACGCAGAGTGAATAGTGGAAATAGGGAAAGGTGATACTGAGAGGTAAGCTCAGGACAGATCAAGAAGAGAGAATTAACAGATTTGAATTTAATTTTAAATGTAATAGTTTAGAATATATTTTAAGTAAAAAAATAAATTATTAGACATTTTAAAGACCATATTGGAGTTTAAAAAAATTCCTGTTTGCTGTATGGAGAATGGTCGTAGATATAATGGTCAGAAGAATGAGACAATCATACTAATCTTGATAAGACACTAAAGAATGTGCAGAAGAAAAGTTGAGAAAAATCTCACCTTATATATATCATTAAGCCATTAATTAGGTCTACATGGATCGCTTGGATGGTCATTTTTTGTGAGACATAAGAAACTGCTGTCTAAAAACACAAGACGCTTACCATCCTAAATGAAAACTTGAAGTCAAGGATCTCATTTGGACAAAGAATATATGTGTTCTTCTACTCTTTCTACATGTACCCAATATATTTTTCCCCTTTTATTAACCTTTATTTCTTCATATTAAAAATCTGCTTGCTAAATTATTTAAACATTTTATGATGGAAAGTAATAGCATACTTTTCTTTTTCCTTTTTTTTTTTTTAACATTTATTTATTTTTGAGAGACAGAGAGAGGCAGAGTGTGAGCAGGGGAGGGGCAGAGAGAGAGGGAGACACAGAATCCAAAGCAGGCTCCAGGCTCCAAGCTGTCAGCACAGAGCCTGATGCGGGCTCAAACTCACAAACAGCGAATTCATGACCTGAGCCAAAGACCGACGCTTAACCTACTGAGCCACCCAGGCGCCCCTATAGCATATTTTTCTTAATCGGAACTTCCTTACACAAGGATTAGAGATCTCATGGACAGTGTAGAGAAATGAATATTTTTGTGTTTCTGTACAGTTAGGCTTTTCAGAGAAAAGAAAACTGGAAGGTGGATTAAAGGAAAAGGCTTGCTAGTTAAAAGGTGAGTGGGAGCACCTGAGTGGCGCACTTGGTTAAGCATCTGACTAGATTTTGGCTCAGACCATGATCTCAGAGTTCATGAGATGGAGCGCCACATGGGGCCCTGCGCTGACAGTTTGGGATTTTCTCTCTCCTCTCTCTTTCTGCCCCCTCCCCATGTTTGTGAGTTTTCTCTCTCTCAAAATACATACATACATACATACATACATAAACATTTTTTTTTTTTAAAAGATGAGTGAATAGTGAGAGATCTCCAGAGAGATTTAAAGGATTTACCTCCTTGGTGTTTCTTTACAGTTCAAAGGATGAAACCCAGAGTCTTTTTTTTTTTTTTTTAACATTTCAAAGAATTTTAAATCATTAGGGAGTAAAGATTTCTCTGCCTTTTTCAGGAGGGAGGGGGAACTGTGTAGCCTATATAAATTCCCACATTCATAATTTGGGGCTTCTTATCCTTTAAGGCAAAAAATTCCCTTGCACATATATGCCCATGTGTCCCTGACTGCATCACCCCAAAGGGGGAAGAATAGGGCATGGAGAATGAATGTTAATGCTACAAGAGATAATACCCTGTCCCTAATCCAGAGCCTTGATGTTTACTTTCAGGATAATATAAACAAATGCAGATATTAGAAAGGTATTGGATTTATCAAAGGCGATCCTTTCAAAGAAGATGTACCACAGATGGATGGAAAATCATGGAAGGGTAAACATACAAGAGTGGTATCCACCTCTAAAAATAGCACCCATGACAATAAAGCTCAGAACAAACTGAGACTTGTGAAAAATAATAGGAACACTATAAAGGGATTTATAGATACTCCTTAAGCAAGAAGATGAGCAATGAAGGGAAAGAGGCTGTAATACTAAGACTGAAAGAAAGTCTTTTAATAAGGAAAATAATGTGTTATTTTCACTAAAACAAATCCAAATTCCTTCACTGTTTGATTAGGGTAATAAATTACATATAGTGGAATTTATATAGGCAAGGCATTTTGACAGTTAGTTATAATACCTTTGTAGAATTTTTTAAATAGGCTAGATTTATACAGTTATTGGGTGATTATATGGCCAAATTATAATTTTGCATTGCATTAATGATTAATAGTGTCTTGTAGATCAGGAAAATGTTCACCACTGGTTGGCCATAAGATTTGATCCTGTTATACATTTTAATTAGACTTGGCTGAAAGAAATAATGTAGTCTTTTGAACAACAGAATTATGATTCAAAATTATCTAAGCTAGGTAAGCCAAACTATAAGAATAAGTGCAATTGATAAATTCTCACTTGGATTCAGAAAGCTAGTTACAAACTGGGAGCCCTGAATTAGCAGCAGCATAATTTGAACCTATCTTTGACACTGGAACCCAATATTTGTCATAAAAGTTAGACTTTAGCTAAATCACTGTGCCATAGGTTTTCATCCTAGCATTATGACTCAAGAGCTGAGAGATGTGGAGGAAGCCACTCAGTTGCGTAAGCCTGTCACTTTCTTGTTTTGTGCATGGTATCAATTCAAAAGAATTTCAGAATTGTGATCTATTATTACCATTCCAGCCTTACAACACTGTATCTGGTTCTAGAAGATTCACTTCAGGAAAGACATTGGCAAAAAAGAAAGTATCCTGAGAACAATAGCCAGAACATAGCAGAATCCAAAACCTAAGTAATGGTACCCATTTGAGAACGAAGGACTTTTATCTAACTAGGTAGGGAATGTCATCTATATGAAGCAATATTATATTGACATTAAAAGGGCTTGTGTGGGGGGGAACATAGATAAGGAATAACAGAGTTAACTTTGTTAACTGAATATTTAGAAAAAGTGGCATAAATTAGAAAAAAATGTAGCAACAAACATTTCAAGTCCATTTTGAATTGTTTGAATTAATTAGATAATGGGAAGTGTTGCCTTATGGACAACCAGTTTTGCCATAGGAAGAAATTCTAGGACCAACAGATAGATGTTAGTAACACAGAGTAATAACAGTAAAACCTTTTCAACTCTAAAAAGAATTCCCTTAGAAATAAAGAATGCCAAGTTCCTGAAAGTGCTCAAGCTAAGGCTGGAAAACCATGTAACTGGAGATGGGGTTGCTGTAAGATAACCCCCACGAGCTTTTCCAAATACAATTCATTATCCTATTAAATGAGTAAAGCCTGTGTGGAGAAAAGGTTAGGAATACAGGAATATCAAAATAATATAAAAATATCTAGTAAAATTTGCAAAGGATAATGTTAGAGTAGAATCTGGAAATCATGTCTCTGGAAAGATTTTTCAGGAATGCAAGAATCAATGGAACAAAATGAATTTTGCAAGAAAAGCACTGAAGCTTGAAAAATAAAAGCTATTTGAAAAGAAAGTGAAATTCCAAATTTAGTTTTCCCAACATAACTATAGATTTATGGGTTGAAATTTCCAAATCACTAACATTTTACAATTTTCAATTCTTATGTCACTGCGAATATCACATAATACACACAAATAAAACACATTATGCATATCTGCTCATACAAAGATTTGTATGCCCATTTAGAAATAATCTAAATGGGATTTTCTCAGATGCTGAGAGCTTTATGGATTTTAAAATTTAGGATAATCCAGAATCATTTAAGCCATTAACTACAATCTAAAATAGATAAAATTTCCTTACTATGTTTAGCTGAAGGCCACATTTATTTACTTTTTATTTTATTTAGTATTTATTTGTTTTTCATGATGTTTTCTCAGTCTTTTTGCATGTTTCATATCATTTGTCTTTAGAAGAGATTTCCATGAGACAAGGCGGACCATCACTATAATTTCTAGTTTATAGATTCAGTGAGTTTCATTCATTTGTTCATTTGGTTCATATTTACTACTCAGAATAATCATGTATGATATCAAATAGTGGCAATATTATGGTGAGCTACTACCAAAGGCAAGTGATTAAAATAACTGGTGAAAGGTGTTAAGTGCTATGAAGTGATATAGCAGAGGCACTTGACCAAGAACTGAGGCAGGAGGCAGTTCATAAAAGAGATATGGTCTCAGTTAGTCCTGAAGTTTGAAGAGGAATTATTCAGAATAAGGAGGAAAAGGTACTCCAGACAAAAGAAAAAGCCCATGTGAAAGTAGAGGTATATAAGAATCGACAGGCACTAGGACTTGAAAGAATAGAATTGTGCTGGCACATAGAGTGCATGGGGGCAAAGCAGGTGTGCAAAAAAAAAACACCAAAAACCCAAAACAAAACAAAACACCCAAAAAACCAAAAACAAATAAAAAACCCCAAAAACTATATAGCTGAGCAGGAACTATACTTTTTAAAGGCGTATCAATACGTTTCAATCAAGGTGTATACTTTTTAAAGGCGTATCAAACGTATCAATCAAGGCGTTTCACTGTCCTGAAAGCAGTGAGAAGATATTGAAGATTTTTGTCTGCCTGAAAGTAGTGTCAGAACTTGCTCTGATGTGAAGAATGGACTTAACGACTAAGACTGGATCTTGGGGTGACTGGGTGGCTCAGTCAGTTGGGTGACTGACTTCAGCTCGGATCATGATCTTGCTGTTTGTGGGTTTGGGCCCCGCATCGGGCTCTGTGCTGACAGCTCGGAGCCTGGAGCCTGCTTCGGATTTTGTGTCTCCCTTTCTCTCTCTGCCCCTCCTCCACTTGCACTCTGTCTCTCGAAAATAAATAAACGTTAAGACTAACTGGATCCAAGAAGACCATATGGGGGTCCATGACAGTCCATCATATGACGGACCTACCATGAGCATGATAGTGCTCATGTACTTACTAGTACTTACCATGATGATCCTAGGGAAGATCCTACAGTTTCAAAACATATGTTTTAAAGAAAAACCACAAAACTTTGTTACTGGTTGCTTACAGGGAGTGAGGGGGATAAAGGAATCAGAGATCACCTCCAGTTTAGAAAACTGAGTAGATGGTAGTTCCAAGGAAATAGAAGACACTAAACAAATTAACATAAGTTTGGTTTGCTTTTGAACATTTTCAGTTTCAGGAAGTTTAAAAAATAGAGATAACAAGGAAGAAAATACACAGATCTAAGACTCAGCCTAAAGACAAAATCTTATATCTGATAAGTTATTTTCCAAAACATATAAAGAATTCATCCACTCAATAGCAAAAAACAAAACAATCCAATTTAAAAATGGGCAGAGGAACTGGACAGACATCTTTCCAAAACAGACATATAATGGCCAAAAGCACATGAAAAGGTACTCCACATCGCTAATCATCAGGACAATGCAAAATCACAATGAAATATCACCTCACAACTGTTAGAATGGCTACTATCAAAAAGAAGAATTAAGTGTTGGTGAGGATGTGATGAAAGGGGAGCTCTTGTGCACCACTGGTGGGAATGCAAATTGGTGCCACCACTGTGGAAAGTAGGATGGAGGTTCCTTAAAAAATTAAAAATGGGACTACCATAAGATCCAGCAATCACTTTTGGGTATATATGAAAACAGGATACTAAAGAGATATCTACACTCCCATTATTTTCAATAGCCAAGATATGGAAACAATGTAAGTGCCCATTTATAGATGAATGGATAAAGAAGATGTGGTGTATATATACAATGAGATATTATTATATTAATCAGCCATGAGAAAGTAAGAAATTCTAATATTTGTGACAACACACATGGATCTTGAAGCATTATGCTAAGTAAAATAAGCCAGACAAAGAAAGATAAATATTAGTTGGTTTCACTTACATGTTGAATCTAAGAAAAGGAAAAGTCATTCTCATAGAAACAGAGAGTAGAAAACCAGTTGTGGGGGCTAAGGGGTGGGAGGAATTAGGAAGAGGTTGGTAAAAGGATACACATTTTCAGCTATAAGATGAACAAGGTCTTAGGATCTAACGTATAACATGATGACTGTAGTTGATAACACTGTATTGTGTAATTGAATTTTGCTAAGAGTAGAACTTAAATGTGTTTTTCAAAAAAAAAAGATGGTTTTATTTATATTTACATCTCACAGCCACTACCATACATAACACCCAGTAAGTTGATGATGAATTAAAGGATATGAAGAATAATCTAGGTCCATCCATTTCAATGTAAGTTATCCTTTCAATTATAAATGGCCCTTGATGTCTATTTCTACTGTTTTATAAACTGTAAATAGATATAAACTAGTGATCTTTTAGGAGGAATGAAGCCAAAGTGTTTAGGAAGAGAGAAGTCAAATACTAAAAATACAGCTCGCTAAGAAAGGAGCAGGGGAGAGAAGGTATATATGCACGTTATCATCTCTGCCTCACCCATTAGCCTCTCTTTTATTCTGTTTCTGAGTCCCTTTATTTCACAGAAAAATACTTCTGGAGATTATATGGAGAAGTGCTGAACTATAAAGGACTAAGGGCAGGGAAGGGAGGAGTGGTCTCTTTGTGGGATGCTACAGACTGTACACAAAAAGCATTGGCAATTGACAACTTGATGGCACAGAGACCGATATCAGAACCCTGCATAAAACTAAAGTATTAACAATGTCTTCCAGTCTCCTTTGAAGAGACTACCTTTTTGATTAGTGTGCCCATTTCTTACATCCTCCATTCCTTTTCAATACTTGGTCAGAGATGGGAAGCAAGGAACTGAATTCACCGGTAGAGGAAAGAGGTTTAAGAGCAGATTTCTAATGCAGATGGAGATGAAGGCCAGACGTATCAAGGGTGCAAAGTCAGTGTATCAGATAATAATAGAAAGCCACATGTAAAACACAGGCCAGGAAATGACTCGATGTCTTACAGTGCTCATTTTCCTATTAAGAAACATGCTTTTTACTAGCCACAGGAAAAGCTCCTTGCTACTTTTGCCTGCTGGAATGTAGGATACACATTTCATTGGTCTCTCTTCCTGAAATCTGTGGCTTGAAACTTGGAGAGCAGAAAGGTCATTAGATTTAGCTGGCCTAAAATAATAATACTCCAGGAACCAATTTCAATTGTCAAGTAAAAGCGTTGGCTTGAGATCTAAAATCCTGTAATTTACTGGAATGAATTAATTGACGTCTTTAAAATGCAAAATTTATTTGCAGCATTTAAGAAAATGTGTAGCCTCTGTGAATTAGGGCTGTGTCTTAAGAGAAAAGTATTAGTTTAAGCCCAACACTGAATTTTAAAAGACATTTTATATTTTGTATAATTTGATAAATTTGATATTAAAAAAAATTAAGTTTTATTTATTTATTTTGAGAGAGTGAGAGAGAGAGAGAGAAAGAGAGAGAGAGAGAGAGACAGAGAGAGAGAGAGCATGAGCAGGGGAAGGGCAGAGAGATGGAGAGAGGAGAGAATCCCAAGCAGGCTCCACAGATAGTACAGAGCCCCATGTGGGGCTCCAGCTCACAAACCATGAGATTATGACCTGAGCCAAAATCAGGAGTCGGATGCCACCCAGGCGCCCCATAAATTTGATATATTTATCAGTAATTATCTCTTATCCTTTACCTTCAGCAAGGAATGAGATTTTAATTTTCAATATACCAACCAAAATTTTCACAAAGGATGTTGTTGAAACTTTAATATTTTATAACACCAATGTAGAGATGTTCCTACCTGCTTCTTCACTTCCAGTATATTCCAGGATTATGTATAGTTATAACTCTCCAAATTTAACTGTCAAATGAAGAGATCAGGATTTTCTTTAAAATTCTAAATTAAGAGAGCTATCATATATAGGAGAATATTATTTTTTCTATGGATCATTAGTAATGTCCAGGACAGATTTTTTTTCATACATGATCTCTTATATATGTGTTTGAACATTTCTCTTAAGCTTCTACAATATGTGTCCTTGAGGTATGTGCCAAGGAAAGGCAAGGGAAAACCATAGGATGGTTGTGGTAATGAGCTCAGTATTCATTTAAAGGACCCTCACCTGATGTTAGGTCTTCCAAAATCCTTATATTCTGAATGAAGTGGTCATTCCTTCTACTTAATAAAAAGTATTTTCAATAATTTATAAATAAACCACGGAGTCCTGATGTAAAAAATTCTGTCAGACCCACTGGGGTAAGGAAGACATAGACATTTTGATTTCTTGGAGCACTTAGTGGAAGGTCATAATCTCTCTCTTTTAATGTTTATTCATCCATTCTGAGAGAGAGTGAGAAGGGGAGGGGCAGAGAGATAGAGAGGGAAGGAGAGAGAGAGAGAGAGAGAGAGTATGAATCCCAAGCAGGCTCCGTGCTGTCAGTGCAAAGCCCAATGCAGGGCTTGATCTAATGAACTGAACTGCAAGATCCTGACCTGAGTTGAAATCAAGAGTTGGTACCGACTGAGCCACAGAGGCACCCCAGGTCATAATCTCTTTAAATGGTGTGGGTTTTGCCTATTGTAGGACAATTCATAGCAGCAGGGAATTTGATATTTCCTAGGGTAGGTTTCAGCTCTCAGAATTTACTTATGGATGTACATATGAATTCTGATCACAACTATGGAGATTACATATAATATAATAAAATTAATACAATATATTTATTTATATTGTATTATATATAATATATAATATGTAATATAATATAATATATAATATATAATACATATAATATAATATATAATATATAATATATATAATATAATATATAATATATATAATATAATATATAATATAATATATAATATGTAATACAATATAATATATAATACAATGCAATATATATACAATACAATACAATATAATAATATATAATACAATATATAACACAATACAGTATACAATATATTATATTATATCGTATATTAATATAGGATATTGATTTTTCTCCTTTGCTCTGGGGAAGATCTAAAGTTATTTGTTCTCAAGCCTGGCTGCTATTGGATCACCTGGGGAAGCTTTTAGAAATTCTGATGCCTGAAATCTACCTCCAGAGATTCTGAGTCTATTGGATTAGAACAATGGTATTTTTAAGCTTTCTGGGTGTTTCTAATGTGCATCTGAGGTTAAGAATCATTGTTTTTGGCCACTGTGCAAAGCCAGACTTCTTTGGTCCCATGACAGTGACTACTTCTTGAATTTTGATCTTAGACGTAGAAATGCCTAAGTTTGAGTTCATTCTCAGCACCCACTAGCTGGGAGGGGCCTTGTTAGTTTCTAATGTTGAGATTACTTTATGTGAATTATAGAAAATAATATCAGCTATCTCATGGGATTGTGGGGAAGACTAAATGAGATTCTGCAACTTAAAATTATTAACTAAGGGCTTAGCATAGAATATGTCTGAAATATATACTGTTACTCCAGCTACTGCTGCTGCTCTCATACTTCTCTGATTACTAACTGTGAGATTCAAACATTTCAAGTGGAGAGATGGCCATGGTTGGTGGCTCTTTGCATATTCCTCCCCACAGGGTGAGGCCAGATTTCTACCCAAGTCCCCAGTATGGCTACTTCTCCTGCCAGCACATTTGACTCAAACCTCCTTCCCATATAACACAAATGTTTTTGAATTGTTCTCTTAGACTTATGTCGCCTACTGAAATGTAAGCCAAGTAAAAACAGAGCAATTGTCTTCTACTTTGCACTATATATCTTCAGTATACTTGTCTATATCAGACTGAAATCTTGAAGTGAGGGTTGAAGTCCAATTCTTCTTCATGTTTATATAACGTCTTGTCTAATTTTTTACACAGGGTAAACACTCAAGGTGAGTAAGTGAATAAATGAGTCAAAAAGTTATATACCTGACAACCCATGCAGATCATATCTTGCCTTCTTGGCTTTTGGTATCAGGAAAAGCATCCCAGAATTAAAAGTCTTGGTAGCTCAGATCACACTATATTTTTTCTTGTCAGCTGAAAGCTTAGTGATGGCATAGGCTCTGTCTGTTATTCTCCCCTAGGAGAATTCCAATCACACAGCAGATGTTCAATAAATACCTGGAATAGGACAGTATGAATTTACGGATAAATACTTGGCATATAAGCTCTTTAACCTCTGCCAAATCTTTCCTGAACTTTATGATCCATGTGGATGCTTTCTAGCCTCTGGGCAATTCATTTGCATCTCTCAAGTCAGGGTATCCATACGTGGTGTCTTCTCATTGTTCCAGAAGTACATGCATATCATTTGTATGTGTGTATGCTTTTTTTCGCTAAGTTAGACTACATCCTTTTCAAAGAAGGGGTCAAAGGTTTTCCTCCTTTTATATCACCCATACTACTTAGCCAAGGTCTGGACATGCCTTGAATGATGATTAATATAAATGTTTATTGTTCTATTCCCAAGCAGCAAAGTCAAGCATATTGTTGTTATTATTCTTCCCACTTTCCACTTCAGTTTTATGTTATAGGGAAGCTTAAAAAATCACCTTCCATAGGGAAATCTTGTAGGAGATTAAATCCTTCTTTATGCAGGCCAGTGTGGGTGATGAGGGCTGCATGGAAGAGAGGGAATGCATGGCCTGACTCAGGGCTGGTCCCACTCTGTGTCTCAGAGACCTCAGCAAGTAAGTAAACAGGGTCTAAATGAATTCTGCAGACGATACTAAAATGGGAAATGTTGGAATAATAAAATGGGCCCTAGCAAGGAAAATAAAATAAGGTTCAAGTTGGAAAAAAGAACTAACACATCTAGAGGAAAAATAATTCAAAACACAGATTCAGTAGGAGGGACAAACTTGGAAAGCAGCATATGTGGCAGGCTACCCTCACACAGTCCAAAGCCTGGGTTGACATTTCAGTGCACTCATTCCCCTTCCTCCCCCTCATCCCTGAAAGGGCAACACTCTTCTATTGTTCTGACAAAATTGGAGGCTGACATTTTCATATCCCAAGTTCAACCCTTGTGACTTGAACAGGTAAATGTAACCGGGAAAGATGAGACGTAAGTAATGAATTGGACAAAGAAAAATGTAAATATTTATCCACAATGATAATGTCTCAGAGCAGAACAAGAATAGATTATCAGAACAGAAACTAGGTGGCAAAACACACTCTACAAAATAAAATATTACTATTAATACTCCACCACACCTTCAATCACGTTTATTTTATGGCCACAGCACAAGGGCTCATACTTTAAAAAGATGAACTGAGGTTCAGAATGTGTTACCATTTTGGGTTTTTCCTCATATCCACAGTGCATCTTATCTGTAGCACCACTACTGGCCTTTTCATGGCCTTCGGCTCTCAAATGTCAGCCACACCACTTGCACTTCTACCAAGACAGAGTGAAAGAATTGTCATTTCTAGAGGGCTGGGATAGGCTATTCTTACTACTACTTTCTGTAGTATGAAATTATTTTAATGCAAGCTCACAATTAATTCTCAAAAATTGATTATGGCCTCCAATAGTCTATTTAACCCATATCATTTATCATTTCAGTTAATTTTTACTATGTTTCCCTACCTATCCATATTAAGAGTTAAAAGGAACAAGGGCACCTGGCTGGCTCAGTTGGAGGACTGTGCAGCTCTTGACCTCAGGGTTGTGGGTTCTAGCCCCATGTGGGGTATAGAGATTGCTTAAATAAATAAAACTTTAAAAAAGAAAGAGTTAAAAGGAACAGAGGAATCTCTGTATCCCAAGTATATTTGGAATCTTGCACAAATTCAGATTAGCATGAAAACCAGACAAAAAGAAAAGACAGACTAAATATATTGAGAATTTCATCATTAGCCTGTTGCCTGATTCTCATTTGCTCCACCCTTATTTCTTTTAGGCCAAGGGTATGAGACTGCAATTATTTTCAAGGTTTCTAAGAAAAAAATTGTTTACTATCATTACTATAATAAGCAAGAACCCTGGCAGTTTTTAGGTGTGAATAAATTTCACACAAAATGATAACAATGTATATTTTCATTTTCTTAAGGGATATTTGGACTAAAAGCTATCTTGGACTTCCACGTCTGAACAAGATGAAGTAAAAGAGTCTAAATTTACTCTGTTGCCTGAAACAATCCAAAATGGACAAGCCATATGAAAAAGGGTTTACACGATACTACACATCAGGCAGTGAAAAACACTGATCTGTGAAAAAAGGGACAACAAACAAATGAGACCTACCATTGCCCCAGCATGTTATTTAGGAGACTTTTCAGGTCACAATACAGGGAGGAATCCAGATACAGACTGGCAAACTATGTAAAATGAGAAAACAGAGCTGAAATTCTGGGGAGAACAAGGCAGCCAGAGTTCCCAGGAAGAGGTACCAGAGAGGAAAGAGAATCACAGAGAGAGATCTAGTTTTGAAGAGGGTCCATCTTGAGTATCCAGTTGAGTAGTGATCAACAAAGCCATGTGAGGAAACTACCCAAGACAAGAGGAAAAATTACCAAAAAAGATAGAGATAACATTCCTCAGCACTCATACAGGAGAAGGGATCATATCTGTTCTCACTAACCAAATTGGAAAACCTCAAAATTCATGGGTCAGTAGGTAGAATACACAAAATGGTCTTGCCTCAATAGTGGGGAATAATTAGCCGTAGACTAATAACTGTACTAGTCTTGCCTAATAAATATTAAAAGCAAAACAAAAAATCAACTTTTTTCATGTAACAGCTTCATTCTAAAATAAAGCTCAACAACATTTGTGGTAATAAAAAATATTCACTACCAAACTGAGTAAGATTCACAATGTTTAGCATCCGATAAAGAATTACCAGGTAACAACAAAGCAGTAAAATATGACCCAGAATGAGGGCTAATTAATCAAAACCAAGCCAGAACTGACACAGATGTTAAATTGCAGGTAGGAATAGTATGTATTATGAATATATTACATATATTCAAAAGTTAAATAGGGATATGAAAGACATAAAAAAGCATAGGGATATGAAAGACATAAAAAAGCATACTTCTAGAAATGAAAATTGTGTATGATATAAAAAAATATACTGATTGGATTAATGCCAGAGTAGATTAGACACTGCAGAATAAAAGATACATGAAACTTGATAGTAAAGTGATAGAACTGTCCAAGATGAAACAAAGAGATGAATACAGCATCAGAGAAATGTGGGAAAAATTCAAATGGCTTGGTATGTATATAATTTGCATTCTGGAAGAAGTGGGGAAAGGAGGGAGGCAAAAAGAAAGAAAGAAAGAAAGAAAGAAAGAAAGAAAGAAAGAAACCTAATGGACACTTTTTTTTTAATTTGAAAATAATCTATTAAGTACATAAGTCCAAGAATCCCAAAGTATAAGGAACATGCAGAAAACTATACCACGGTACATTATAATCAAATTCTCAAAACCAGTGAGAAGCAGAAAATTTTAAATTCAGGGAGAGAATAAAGACATAGTATGTACAGAAGAATGAAGATAAGGATGAAAGCATATGTCCTGTTGTAAATAATGGAAGTAAGAAGACAGTGAAGCAACATTTTCAAAATAGTGAGACAAAAATTGCCATCCAGAACCAGGGGGAAATCAACAAAATTTTTTTATAAAACTAAAACAATAGGGAACTATTGTTCCCTATTGTTCCCTAAAACAATAGTTTTATAAAACTAAAACAATAGTTTTGAATAGTTTCTATTTAAAACCTAAATCTAGTTCTTTGAGAAATTCAATGAAATTAATAAACCCCTAGACTGAGATATTAGGAAAAAAGAGGGAAAATACAAATTAACAATACCAGGAATGAGAAAGGTGACATCAGTACAGGTTCTACATATATTAAAGGATACTAAGAGATTATGAAAAGTTTTTGCTAAAAACTACAATTACTTAAATAAGATGGACAAATTCCTTGAAAGACCCAAGCTACTTTACATAGCTCACTCAAGCTAACTCAAGAAATAGATAACCTTAATTACAGATAAACATAATAGAATTATGTCTATTAGAGTAACTGAAATTTAGGTTAAGAACAACAACAACAACAAAGTTCACACAAAGAAACTCCAAGAGCACATGGTTTCTCTGGTACATTTTATTTAAAAAAATTAAGAAAAAACTAATACCAATTCTACAAAAAGTCTTGCAGAAAATTTAGGTAGTACTTCCTCACTGATTCTTTGAGGCCAGGATTACCACGATACCCAAATCAGAAAACCACTGACCAGTATTCCTCATGAATATAGATGCAAAATTTCTAAATAAAATCTTAACTAATCAAATATAACAATATATAAAGAGTTAATACTTCATGACCAGACGGGGTTTCTCCTAGGAATGTAAAGTTGTGACTCTTGATTTCAGCTCAGGTCATGAGCTCATGGTTTATGAGATCGAATCCTGTGTCCAACTTTGTGTTGACAGCATAGAGCCTGCTTAGGATTCTCTCTCTCTGTCTCTGTCTCTGTCTCTCTCTCTCTCTCTCCCTCTCTCTCCCTCACTGTCGCTCCCAAGCTTGTACTCTCTCTCTCAAAAAAAAATTTGACTTTGAGGAGCCAAGATGTCGGAACAGCATGGAAGTTTTTTGTGTGTCTTGCGTCCATGAAATACAGCCAGACCAACACTAAACCATCCTACACACCTAGAAAACTGACTGGAGGCTTAACACAACAATCTGCACAACCTGAGCCACAGAATTCAGCAGGTACATGGCGCAGAGAAGTGAACTTGGGGAGCGAGAAGGCTCAGGAAGGGAGGTGCTTTGCAAAGTGGAGAGAGGATGGAGACTGGGAGTGGGGGAAGAATATGGGAAAAGCACTCCTCCCCAAAAGTAGCTGGAGAGAAAGTGGAAAATTGGAAACAGCTGCAGGGACTAAACTAAAAAGGGGGGAGGAAGAAAGGAGAGAGTTTAAATTCCACTAATACTATAAACAAGGGGAGCACAGCGTCTGCAACTCTGCAGCTCGATACCTGGCAGTGCTCTGGTGGAAAGGTGAATCCCCACGAACAGAGTGGGGTCCGGGAGGTTCTCATGCCACACAGGGAAAAGCAGCTCCACTGCTGGAAGGACATTTGGTAGAGACTGTTGAAGCCACCTGGTCCCAGCAGATCCCAGAAAATGGCCACATCCGCTGGTGCTAGAACAAGGTCCTTAAGGGTGAAGCCTGGTCCCAGATGTGTGTTGTGATTTTCCATAATCCCTGAAACACTGCTGCTACACTATCTTGTGAACTTTTTCTGGGGTAGGCTGGCACCTGGCCACAGTCTCCGGGCACCAGCAGCAGCAGGGTCCAGCAGACATTCCTGGGTGCAGCCGGCATTCGGCCATTGCTCGGTGAGACCCTCCCACAGAGGGGCAGAACGGGTCAAAGCCGCAGTCCTTCAGAAGTAAGGGCCTGGGGAAAACAGCCGCATCTGAGACAAAACTCGGGAGAGAGGTACTGCCTGGGGCTTGGTCATGGGCAGTGAAGAAGCGGGGAATAGATGAAAGCTGAAGACAGAGGACGGGTGCATGATTGCTCATGGGAAAGAACAGAGTTCCCATATAGAGACTGGGTACCTGGGTGACACCATTTTCACTGCTCCCGCGCATGCACATACGCACCTAAAAGTACTGCAACAATCCACCCCAGTAGGCTAGCAGCGCCATCTAGTGGAGAACGGAGCCGTTACACTGAGCCCCGCCCGACTGGGCCAACCTCAGTCTTCAAGAACACAAGTCTCACTGCCTACTTAGTTTATGGACTATAAAGTGCTACATAGTCTGACTTCTAGGGGAAAACAAAGTGATTTCAGTCCCATTTCAATCTGTTAGCAGGTCCGTCTATTCAATTTTCTTTTTTTTTTCTTTTACATTATTCTTTTTCTTGAATACAGAGAGAGAAAAAATTCATTTTTATTTTCAATTTTTAATTTAAAATATTTTTCTTTATTTTTTTTCCTATATTTTTTACACTTGTGTAAATTTTTTCAAATTCTATTTTACTTCCATCATTTTATTTTAGTCTACTACAGTGTATTCACTTTTTCAAATTTTCAAACGAGTTCTTTTTCTTCTTTTTTCTTTTTTGTTTCTTTTCTTTCTCTTGAACACAGAAAGAAAAAAATTCATTTTTGTTTTTAATTTCTATTAAAATATTTTTCTTTAATTATTTTCCTACTATATCTTTACTTTTGGGTAATTTTTTTCAAACTCTATTTTACTCCCATCATCTCATTTTAGTCCACTTCAGTGTATTCATTTTTTCAAATTCTCAAACAATTTCCTTCCCCCCCTTTTTTTTCTCTAATCTGTCAAACCACTTTCAACACCAAGACCAAAACACACCTAGGATCTAGCATCAATTATTAGATTTGTGTGTGTGTGTTTAATTACTTAATTTTAATATTTTTAATTTTAATTTTTTTAATTTTAATTTTTCTACTTCATTAATTCCTTTTCTCCCTTAAAAACGACAAGATAAAGGAATTCACCCCAAAGTAAGAGCATGAAGAAACGACAGCCAGGGATTTAACCAACACAGATACAACAAGATCTCTGAACCAGAATTTAGAATCACGATAATAAGAATACTAGCTGGAGTCGAAAATAGACTAAAATCCATTTCTGCAGAGATAAAAGTAGTAAAAACTACTCAGAATGAAATTAGAAATGCTATAACTGAGCTGCAATCACAGATGGATGCAGCGGGGGCAAGGATGGACGAGGCAGAACAGAGAATCGGCGATGTAGAGGACAAACTTAAAGAGAATAATGAAGCAGGAAAAAAGAGGTAGATTAAGGCACAAGAGCATGATATAAGAATTAGAGAAATCAGCGACTCAAAGAAAGGAATAACATCAGAATCATAGGGGTCCCAGAAGAGGAAGAGAGAGAAATAGGGGTAGAAGGGTTATGTGAGCAAATCATAGTGGAAAACTTTCCTAAACTGGGGAAAGACACAGACATCAAAATCCAGGAAGCACAGAGGACCCCCATTAGATTCAACAAAAACTGATGATCAACAAGGTATAGCATAGTCAAATTCACAAAATACTCAGGCAAGGAGAGAATCACGAAACTAGCAAGGAAAAAAGTTTCTAATCAACAAGGGAAGACAGATCAGGTTTGCAGCAGACCTATCCACAGAAACTTGGCAGGCCAGAAAGGAGTGGCAGGATATATTCAGTGTGTTGAATCAGAAAAATATGCAGCCAAGAATTCTTTATCCAGCAAGGCTGTCATTCAAAATGGAAGGAGAGATTAAAAAGTTCCCCTGAATGGGGCGCCTGGGTGGCTCAGTCGGTTAAGCACCCGACTTCGGCTCAGGTCATCATCTCACGGTCCGTGAGTTCGAGCCCCGTGTCAGGCTCTGTGCTGACAGCTCAGAGCCTGGAGCCCGTTTCAGATTCTGTGTCTCCCTCTCTCTCTGCCCCTCCCCTGTTCATGCTCTGTCTCTCTCTGTCTCAAAAGTAAATAAACATTAAAAAAAATTTAAAAAAAAGTTCCCCTGACAAACAACAATTAAAGGAGTTGGTGATCACTAAAGCAGCCCTGCAAGAAATTTTAAGGGGGACTCTCTGAGTGGAGAAAAGGTGAAAAAAAAAATATATATATATATATATACCAAAAGCAACAAAGATTAGAAAGGACCAGAGAACACCAACAGAAAATCCAACTCTACAAGCATCATAATGGCAATAAATTCATATCTTTCAGTACTCACCCTAAACATCAATGGACTCAATGCTCCAATCAAAAGACACAGGGTAACAGAATGGATAAGGAAACAAGATCCACCTATATGCTGTTTACAAGAGACCCACTTTAGACCTAAAGACACCTTCGGATTGAAAATACGGGGATGGAGAACCATCTATCATGCTAATGGTCAACAAAAGAAAGCCGGAGTAGCCATACTTACATCAGACAATATAGACTTTAAAATAAAGACTGTATCAAGAGATGCAGAAGGACATCATATCATAATCAAGGGGTCTATCCACCAAGAAGACCTAACAATTGTAAACATTTATGCACCAAATGTGAAAGAACCCAAATATATAAATCAATTAATCACAGACGTAAAGAAACTCATTGATAGTAATACCATAATAGTGACAGACTTCAACACCCCACTCACAGCAATGGACAGATCATCTAATCAAAAAATCAACAAGGAAACAATGGCTTTGAATGACACACTGGACCAGATGGACTTAACAGATATATTCAGAACATTTCATCCTAAAGCAGCAGAATATACATTCTTCTCCAGTTCACACGGAACATTCTCCACAATAGACCATATACTGGGACACAAATCAGCCCTAAGTAAGTACAAAAAGATCAAGATCATACCGTGCATATTTTCAGACCACAACGCTATGAAACTCGAAATCAACCACAAGAAAAAATTTGGAAAGGTAACAAATACTTGGAGACTGAAGAACATCCTACTAAAGAATGAATGGGCTAACCAAGTAGTTAAAGAAGAAATTAAAAAGTATATGGAAGTCAATGAAAATGATAACACCACAACCCAAAATCTCTGGGGTGCAGCAAAGGCAGTCAAGAGGAATCTTCCTTCCAAAAGAAGGAAGAAAAATCTCAGATACACAACCTAACCTTACACCTTAAGGAGCTGGAAAAAGAACAGCAAATAAAACCCCAAACCAGCAGAAGACAGGAAATAATAAAGATAAGAGCAGAAATTAACTCTATCGAAACCAAAAAAAACAGTAGAACAGATCAATGAAACCAGAAGCTGGTTTTTTTAAAGAATTAACAAAATTGATAAACCACTAGCCAGTTTGATCAAAAAAGAGAAAGGAAAGGACTCAAATAAATAAAATCAAGAATGAAAGAGGAGAGACCACAACCAACACAGCAGAAATAAAAACAACAATAAGAGAATATTATGAGCAATTATATGACAATAAATGTGCAATTTGGAATAAATGGACAAATTCCTAGAAACATATACACTACCAAAACTGAAACAGGAAGAAATAGAAAATTTGAACTGACCCATAAACAGTTAGAAAATCAAATTAGTAATCAAAAATCTGAGGGGTGCCTGGGTGTCTCAGGCAGTTGAACGTCCGACTTCAGCTCAGGTCATGATCTCGTGGTCTGTGAGTTTGAGCCCTGCATTGGGCTCTGTGCTCACAGCTCAGAGCCTGGAACCTGCTTCAAATTCTGTGTCTCCCTCTCTCTCTCCCCCTCCCCTGCTCATGCTCTGTCTCTCTCTCTCTGCCAAAAATAAATGAATATTTAAAAAAAATTAAAAAAAAAATACATCTGCCAAAAACAAGAGTCCGGGGTCAGATGGCTTTCCAGGGGAATTCTACCAAACATTTAAGGAAGAGTTAAAACCTATTCTCTTGAAGGTGTTCCAAAAAATAGAAATGGAAGAAAAACTTTCAAACTCCTTCTATGAAGCCAGCATTACCTTGATTCCAAAGCCAGACAGAGACCCCACTAAAAAGGAGAACTATAGACCAATTTCCCTGATGAACATGGATGCAAAGATCCTCAACAAGATATTAGCCAACCAGATCCAACAATACATTAAAAAAATTATTTGGCACAAAAGCAGACACATAGACCAATGAAATAGAATAGAAACTCCAGAACTAGACCCACAAACGTATGGCCAACTAATCTTTGACAAAGCAGGAAAGAACATCCAATGGAAAAAAGACAGTCTCTTTAACAAATGGTGCTGGGAGAACTGGACAGCGACATGCAGAAGGTTGAAACTAGACCACTTTCTCGCACCATTCACAAAAATAAACTCAAAATGGATAAAGGACCTGAATGTGAGACAGGAAACCATCAAAACCCTAGAGGAGAAAGCAGGAAAAGACCTCTCTGACCTCAGCCGTAGCAATCTCTTACTCGACACATCCCCAAAGGCAAGGGAATTGAAAGCAAAAATGAGTTACTGGGACCTTATGAAGATAAAAAGCTTCTGCACAGCAAAGGAAACAACCAACAAAACTAAAAGGCAACCAACGGAATGGGAAAAGATATTTGCAAATGACATATCAGACAAAGGGCTAGTATCCAAAATCTATAAAGAGCTCACCAAACTCCACACCCGAAAAACAAATAACCCAGTGAAGAAACGGCCAGAAAACATGAATAGACACTTCTCTAAATAAGACATCCAGATGGCCAACAGGCACATGAAAAGATGCTCAACGTCGCTCCTCATCAGGGAAATACAAATCAAAACCACACTCAGATATCACCTCACGCCAGTCAGAGTGGCCAAAATGAACAAATCAGGAGACTATAGATGCTGGAGAGGATGTGGAGAAACAGGAACCCTCTGGCACTGTTGGTGGGAATGCAAACTGGTGCAGCCACTCTGGAAAACAGTGTGGAGGTTCCTCAGAAAATTAAAAATAGACCTACCTATGACCCAGCAATAGCACTGCTAGGAATTTACCCAAGGGATACAGGAGTACTGATGCATAGGGGCACTTGTACGCCAATGTTCATAGCAGCACTCTCAACAATAGCCAAATTATGGAAAGAGCCTAAATGTCCATCAACTGATGAATGGATAAAGAAATTGTGGTTTATATACACAATGGAATACTACATGGCAATGAGAAAGAACGAAATATGGCCCTTTGTAGCAACGTGGATGGAACTGGAGAGTGTGATGCTAAGTGAAATAAGCCATACAGAGAAAGACAGATACCATATGTTTTCACTCTTATGTGGATCCTGAGAAACTTAACAGAAACCCATGGGGGAGGGGAAGGAAAAAAAAAAGAGGTTAGAGTGGGAGAGAGCCAAAGCATAAGAGACTGTTAAAAACTGAGAACAAACTGAGGGTTGATGGGGGGTGGGAGGGAGGGGAGGGTGGGTGATGGGTATTGAGGAGGGCACCTTTTGGGATGAGCACTGGGTGTTGTATGGAAACCAATTTGACAATAAATTTCATATATTGAAAAAAAATAAAAAGTAAATAAAATAAAAAAAATAAAAATAAAAAAATTATTCACCACGACCAAGTGGGATTTATACCTGGGTTGCAGGGCTGGTTCAATATCAGCAAAACAATTAACCTGATTCATCACATCAATAAAAGAAAGGACAAGAACCATATAATCCTCTCAACAGATGCATAGAAAGCATTTGACAGAATACAGCATCCTTTCTTGATAAAAACCCTCAAGAAAGTAGGGATACAAGGAGCATACCTCAAGAGCATAACAGCCATATATGAACCACCCAACGCTAATATCATCCTCAATGGGGAAAAACTGACAACTTTCCCCCTAAGGTCAGGAGCAAGACAGGGATGTCCACTCTCGCCACTGTTATTCAACATAGTATTGGAAGCCTTAGCCTCTGCAATCAGACCACACAAAGAAATAAAAGGCATCCAAATCGGCCAGGAGGAGGTCAAACTTTCACTCTTCGCAGATGACATGATACTCTATATGGAAAACCCAAAAGATTCCACCAAAAAACTGCTATAACTGATTCATGAATTCAGCAAAGTTGCAGGATATAAAATCAACACACAGAAATCGGTTGCATTCCTATACACCAACAATGAAGTGACAGAAAGAAAAATCAAGGAATCGATCCCATTTACAGTTGCACCAAAAACCATAAAATACCTAGGAATAAGTCTAACCAAACAGGTGAAAAATCTGTACACTGAAAATTATAGAAAGCTGATGCAAGAAATTTAAGAAGACACAAAGAAATGGAAAAAGATTCCATCCTCCTGGATAGGAAGAAGAAATATTGTTAAAATGTCGATACTACCCAAAGCAATCTACATATTCAATGCAATCTCTATCAAAGTAACACCAGCATTCTTCACAGAGCTAGAACAAATAATCCTAAAATTTGTATGGAACCAGAAAAGACCCTGAATAGCCAAAGCAATCTTGAAAAAGAAAACCAAAGTAGGAGGCATCACAATCCCCGACTTCAAGCTATACTACAAAGCTGTAATCATCCAGACACTATGGTACCAGCACAAGAACAGACACTCAGATCAATGGAATAGAATAGAGAACCCAGAAATGGACCCACAAACGTATGGGCAACTAATCTTTGACAAAGCAGGAAAGAACATCCAATGGAATAAAGACAGTCTCTTCAGCAAGTGGTGCTGGGAAAGCTGGACAGCAGCATGCAGAAGAATGAACCTGGACCACTTTCTTATACCATGCACAAAAATAAACTCAAAATGGATGAAAGATCTCAATGTAAGACAGAAAGCCATCAAAATCCTCGAGGAGAAAACAGACAAAAACCTCTTTGATCTTGCCGCAGCAACTTCTTACTCAACACGTCTCCAGAGGCAAGGGTGACAAAAGCAAAAATGAACTACTGGGACCTCATCAAAATAAAAAGCTTCTGCACAGTGAAGGAAATAATCAGCAAAACTAAAAGGCAACCAATGGAATGGGAGAAGATATTTGCAAACGACATATCAGATAAAGGGTTAGTATCAAAAATCTATAAAGAGCTTATCAAACTCAACACCCAAAAAACAAATAATCCAGTGAAGAAATGGGCAAAATACATGAATAGACACTTCTCCAAAGAAGACATCCAGATGGTAACTGACACATGAAAAAATGCTCATCACTCATCATCAGGGAAATACAAATCAAAACCACAATGAGATACCACCGTACACCATCAGAATGGCTAACATAAACAAGTCAGGCAACAACAGATGTTGGCGAGGATGCAGAGAAAGAGGACCTGTGCTGCATTGTTAATGGGAATGCAAGCTGGTGCAGCCACTCTGAAGAACAGTATGGAGGTTTCTCAAAAAACTAAAAATAGAACTAGCCCACAACCCAGCAATTGCACTACTAGGCATTTATCCAAGGGATACAGGTGTGTTGTTTCGAAGGGACACATGCACCCCCATGTTTATAGCAGCAGTATCAACAATAGCCAAAGTATGGAAAGAGCCCAAATGTCCTTCGATGGATAAATGGAATAAGAAAATGTGGTGTGTGTGTGTGTGTGTATAGATACACACACACACACACACACACACACACACACACACATACACAGTGGAGTATTACTCAGCAATCAAAAATAATGAAATCTTGCCATTTGCAACTACGTGGATGGAACTGGAGGGTATTATGCTAAGTGAAATTAGTCAAAGACAAAAATTACATGACTTCACTCATATGAGGACTTTAAGAGACAAAGCAGATGAACATAAGGGAAGGGAAACAAAAATTATATAAAAACAGGGAGGGGGAGAAAACAGAAGAGACTCATAAATATGGAGAACAAACTGAGGGTTATGGGAGGGGTTGTGGAGGGGCGATGGGCTAAACATGTAAGGGGCACCAAGGAATCTACTCCTGAAATCATTATTGCACTATATGGTAACTAATTTGGATGTAAATTAAAAAAAAAAAAAAGATTGGAAATCAGTCAGTACAATTTACCATATTGACAAGAAAACAAAACTAAAACAAATTGGAAATAGAATCATCTCAATGAGTACAGAAAAAGTATTTGGCAAAATCCAGTATCTATTCCAGATACAAAATTCATAAAAGTAGAAACAGGAAGAAACTTTTTAACTTAAAAAAGGGCAACTATGAGAAAATTTTATAGGTTCATTATACTTAATGGTAAAACATGAATGCTTTGCTCCTAAGTTCAGGAACAAGACAGGGATATCCATTCTCTCTTATTTATTTATTTATTTATCTATCTATCTATCTATCTATTTATTTATTTATTTAATTAATTTTTTCAGTCTCTCTTATTTAACGTTGGACTGAAGTGTCTAACAAGTGAAAGGAAGCAAGAAAAATTATCAGCCAGATTGGAAAGGAAGTACAACTGTTACTACTCATACATGACCTGAATGTGTATATAGAACATCCAAAGCAATCTACAAAAGTGCTACCGGAACTAATAGGTGAATTTACAAAGTTTTATTAAATGAGGCACAAGATCTATAGGCAAAAGTCAATTGTCTTTCTATATCAATAAATAATCATAAATTAAAATTAATAACTAATACCATTTACAGTAGCAGCCAAAATATGAAAGTAGGGATGATTTTTCTTTACATTTTTTATTTATTTTTGAGAAAGAGAGAGAGAGAGAGAGAGAGAGAGAGAATGAGTGGGGGAGGGGCATAGAGAGAGGGAGACACAGAATCCAAAGCAGGCTCCAGGCTCTGAGCTGTCATCACAGAGCCTGACAGGGGCTCAAACTTGCGAACTGCAAGATCATAACTGGAGCCGAAGTCGGACGCTTAACGTACTGAGCCACCCAGACACCCCTGAAAGTAGGGATGATTTTGACAGAAGTCATGAAAAATTTATGCAGTGAAAATTGTAAAATATTGCTGACAGAAATTAATCAGGTCATAAATAGAGAAATATACTAGGCTCATGGTTCAGAAGACTCAGTATTATTAAAATGTCAATTCTTTCCAAATTCATCTACAGATTTAATATAATCTCAATCAAAATCCCAGTCAGTTTTTTAATATAAATGGATAAATTTTTCAAAATCCATTTGGAAACACAAAGAAAGAATCAAAACAACCCTGAAAAGGAAGAACAAAGTTGAACAATTAAAACTAGCTGATTTCAATAGTTATTTAAACAACTGTAACCTAGCTAGTGTGTAGTGTGGTATTCAACAAGATGGACAAATAGAGTAATGAAACAGAATATTAAGTCCAAAAACAGATTCACCCAAAAGTCAGTTCTCCAACTGATTTTGAAAAAGATGCAAAGCAGTTTAGTGAAGAAAGGATAATCTTATCAACAAATTATATTAGAACAACTAGATATTCACATGCAAAAAATGGGCTTCAATATTAATACAAAAATTATCTTAAAACAGATCATAAAACATAAAAGTAAAAGCCAAACTTCTCAAAAACATTGGCAAAATATTTGTGGCTTTGGTGAGGTACAAATTTCTTAGATAAGACACTAAAAATGTAATTCACTAAAAAAAATTAGTTATTCAGATTGCATCAAAATTAAAAAACCCCTCAAAAAGCCTTGTTCAGAGACTGAAAATAAATTATTCTATCATTTATTGTTTTTTAGTTATAATTAACCATACATAGTCACCATGCTCTTGAACTGGCAATATAAACAGAGAAGAATTGAATATATTATAAGTTACAAAATAGCATGAGATTGATAAACATTAAGTAATATAAAAAACAAAGTTGGCTAATTCTGAGCAGGAAGAGAAAAATTTGTGTTGAGCACAAAAGAAATTTTAAAAAGATGAGATGTGGGCTGGTCCTTGAGTAAATAATAGGGTTTAGATATACAGACAACAGTTAAAGAAATCTGGAAGGAAATAAAGATGAATGAAGATGCAGAAATTAGACTATATGTAATATTTAAAGAAAAAAAAAAAAACAATGCTGGCTGGTGCTTGCTTAGGTAAGAAGAAAGCTGAGTAAGTGGATTACTAAGATATTATGTAGGATCTTGAATGCCAGGCTAAGTTGTCTATGTGCACTGGAGAACCAACAGAGAGCTCAAACCAAATGTGGTCAAATGAGTCATTATAAAAATTATTTTGACTGTAGTATGGTTTGGAAGGTGTATTAACAACAGAAGTAGAGACGTGAATGACTTTTTTCCCTAAGTTTTATTTATTTATTTTGAGAGAGAGAGAGAGAGAGTACAGGACGGGTAGAGAGAGAGGGAGAGAGAGAATCCCAAGCAGGATCCCACGGTCAGTGCAGAGCCCGATACAGGGCTCAAACTCATGAACCGTGAGATCATGACCTGAGTTGAAACCAAGAGTAGGCCACTTAACCGACTGAGTCACCCAGGCACCCCAAGACTTGAAGAACTTTTTGCAAGAAAGGTAACCAAAATTTTTCTGCCACTGATATTCAAAAAAACAGCTTTATGTCTATTGCAGTTACTGTGTAAATTACATTGTAATTTTATTTTTCTGTTTTTTTAGCCAGTGCATTTGATGCTAAAACTGTCTTTAGAGTTTAAGAAGTTTAAACTGTTTGAGGAAGCGTCATCATTTCTTCATGAATATAAATCTTCTTGCTATTATTATTTTTGTTAGAATTAAGTGTTAGATAAAACTACTTCTGGGGCACCTGCGTGGCTCAGTCCGTTAAGCATCCTACTTCGTCTCAGGTCATGACCTCATGGTTCATGGGTTCCAGCCCTGTGTAAGGCTCTGTGCTGACAGCTCAGAGCCTGGAGCCTACTTCAGAATCTGTGTCTCCCTCTCACTCTGCCCCTCCCCCGCTTGCACTCTCCTCTCTCTCTCTCAAAAATAAGTAAATATTTAAAAAAATTAAAACTACTTCTATAGCACCTATTTACAAAGATATGCTCAAAAGTGTGAGCAGAATCTGGTTATTTTTTTAAAAGTCAGGCTAATTGGGTGCTTGGTTTAATTTCATAATTCTGGTATAAATTTCCTAAAAATCCAAGACTCAATGAACACATTGAGTGGGTTCCTCAACCAAAATTAAGAAGAAATCTTGTACTTTTTCACTTACTCTGCTCAATAGAGATCTGAGAACAACTATGTTAATACATCTTCCCTTTTATTATCCAGGATCAGAAACTGCTAACAATGCTTGCCCAGTAAAAGCTCATATATTTTTCTGTTAAATAGAGTCACCTGATGATAAACTGTACATCTTTGTTGTTTAGTATAGTTTAGCTTCACCTTTCTCTTAGTCTTTATGTAAGATTTATCTATTTTGTATGTTTATTTATTTTGAGAGAGAGAGAGAGAGGAGACAGTAAACACATGCACAGGGGCAGGGAAGGGGAGGGGCAGAAGGAGAGGGAGAGAGAAAATCCCAAGCAGGATCCCTCCACACATTCAGTGCAGAGCCTGATGTGGGACTTGATCTGAGCTGAAATCAAGAGCCCAATGTTTAACTAACTGAGCCACCCAGGCGCCCCAAGATTTATGTATTTTTATTATTTTTTTTAAGATTGAATAAAGCCAAACACATTGGAGAACCCAAGCTAAACACCAAAGCTGTGCCCTACTTAGCAGAATAATAGCAGACTTTTAATGAAAGAGCTTTATAGTCAGACATACACAATTTGACTACTACTTCAGCTCTGTGACTCTGAGCAAGTTCATTTGTCTCTCTGTGTTTCAGTTTCCTCTTTTGTAACATTTGGATTATATATCATTGTACACCTACCTAATAAGATTGTTCTATAGATTAAAAGGAAATGTAATTAACACAGGATCTGAAATGCGTTCGCATGTATTCTTGCTGTTTCTGTTAGGATCCAGTTGCTGTGTATATGCTGGGTCCATCTAAAACTCTCCAAAGTCTATAGATGTCCTGTGTGTCATTGGTCTCTGATGCCTCACAGAAGATGTTATAAACCCACTGAGGGGAAGTTGGACATAAAGTTTACTCCTTCTTCCATCTTGGATGAAGATTTGAAATATGAGTTGTTATATTGATGGGAGGGAGGCCATCTGGAAGTAAATGAAAAGTTGCAGAAGGAGAAGAAGTTCTGGGGGCCTACATAAGTTTTTTTTTTCAAATGTACCCCTCTAAGCCAAGATTGTAGACACTCATAGTCTCATGATGCCTGTGTGCATGGGAATATCAGACCAAACTCTCCTTTCCACTCCAGAAATCTGAAGGATTAAAGCATTAAAAAGAGGTGGTCTTAAAAACCTCAAATTAGGTATAAAGTATTCTCCTTGCTTTGTCACTTGATTTTTAAAAAATTGTCTCCAAGTAAGAAAGGAGGGTGAACAAAAATATATTTATTGTTGACTATTATTACCATCCTTACCTAATAATAGGTTATTTGTTGAGTACCTACTATGAGTTAGACATGGTAGTAGATACTTAATTTGTGTTATTCCATTCATCCTCCCCCCAAAAATCAATGTTACAGAGTTATTATTATATTTCTCATTTAGAGATGAAAAAGCTGAGGCTTGGAAACATTGACTAATTTGTCCCAAGACATACAGCTAGTAAATATCATGTGTGGGCTTCCAACTCAATTATCTGATGCTATAGTCCATATGTTCCTGCTATGGAATGTTTTCAAGCATTGTGTGTCTGGGGCTGAGATTGCTTAAACACCTAGGTCTTAAGCTGATTCAAGAGAATCAGATCTTGACTTTAACATTACTTATATAATTTCAAACAAATAACATAAACTTGTTTTTCTCAACTGTCCTGTTTATCTTAGTGTTTTATTACAAGGGAAACATGCAATTCAGTGCTATAAGTTACAGTAAGAATTTGCATGCTCTATATAAGGCTGCTTCTTTATCACCATGATTATGATTTTATAGCCTATTAACGAGGTTAATGAGGGTTTTTAGCTACCTTCAAAACAATTACTTTTAGCAATTAAGACAAGCATCTTATTAAATTGAGAACCTAAAAATAATCATACATTTTTAATGTTGCCATAATTACCTAAGGGGGAGTCCAGTTTGATCACAAAGATCATAGAAAAGCATAGAACAAGTTTTCAGACAGTACATTAGCAAATAAGTTCAGCTTTATTAAGAGAAAATATAATACAACCAAATTTATTGCCATTTATCACTTATATTAATATAAGTTGAGGCAGTTTGAATTTCCTCAACATCAAATCTCAATGAATATATATTAGGGAATATCTTACTATGGTAAATAGATGTATGATATATATTTATTCTAACTCTCCGTATGCACATAGAATCAAATTTTCAATGCTCAGATCATAAGATCTTGATCAGCTTGAGGAATTTGTAAAAAGAAACAGTAGAAGTTGATTTTAGATTTTAAGGACAGATCGCAAGAGTCTTTATTGAAAGTCTAAAGAATTTGTATTTTACAGTGTGATGATGGAAAACCACTAAGTATATCTGACTAAAGAAGGTATTCATTGGAAGTTTTGGGTTAGAAATACCAGTGGTACATCAGAAGAATTCAAATAGGGAAGGAGACTGAAGGCAAAAATAGTCCAAGTGGCAATTTAAAGCTTGGGAACTGAAATAATGGCAGCAGTGAGAAAGAAGAAGAAATGAATAAAATAGACAAATCATAGTCAACTCTAGTTGATGGAGACTGAGTCTGCAAAGGAAATGTTGGATCTGATGGCCTGAAAGAATAGATATATCAAAAATAGAAGTAGGACAGTTACCTGAAAGTAAATACAGTTAGGAAGGAAGTGTCTTAACATAGAGAATTTGAGGTGATTTCAAGATAACAAGAATTAGCCAAGCAAAGAGTTAGAAAAATATAGAATTGGAGCCCAGGATCAGGTTAATAGATTTGACATTTACCAAAAGAAGATGTTTTCAAAGAATAATGGAAAGAAACAATAAGAGGCTTGGACTAACATATTTTATACATAAGAAGGATACTAAGAATACAGAGAAGAAAAGGCCAGAGAAATGGCCATAGCATGATATATATATACATTTAAGAAAACCTAAGAAGATAGACTTTCAAAACGAAGATGGAGAGGATAGGAATTGTATTCTTTGTCTTCACGATATTAGGAATCAAAGTTTTAAACCAAAGGGACAAAGACAGGCAAATTAAATTACTGAAGAGAAAGCAGAGAAGAAAATAATATTTACTGAGGGCCTATTATGTGCTGATATATGTGCTGGGCCTTGTGTGACAGAACTAGAGAACTGAATATTAATTAGAGAATGTTTCTTCCAAGAATAACCCCAGGGGCAACTGAACCATCTTATAAATGACTCAGAAGGGATACTAATGGGGAAATTGGCTCAAGTTAGGAGAGCCAATTTTTCATTACCATTGAAAAAAATTTCAAAACCGAGCTACTATAGTCAACAGATACTTCATCCAAGTTGTTAGGTGAATTGAAAACAGTGGATTGAAACAGTAGAGTTTTTAAGCAGAGTGACAGGGTGATGTGTGTAAAATGTGTATTGAATGGTAGATCAGAGTTCAAGGTCACTCTCCACTACTTACAACTGACAACCATGAACAGTTCTCTGATTTTTAATCTATTCTTATAAAAAATAATTATGATAGAAAGTGTCTATAATATATATAATTTTTATGATCATGACATTGAGTAACTTTACATAATGGAATTCAAAAAAGAATCTTGTCTTAAAGTTTGAAAACAATGAACCACAGGTAAATCATGTTATATAGACCAGGGCAGCAGCTACCCCAGAAATAAGTAATAATGTTCATGTGTAAGTGCTTCCTCCTTACAGTGTTTGAACTCAAAGAGAAGACATGATGTTATTCAACACACACAATGGAAATTTTATCATCAACACACAAGCACATTCAAGTGCATGATAGAATTATTTCCATTCTTGGAGATGAAAAACAATATCCAAAATAAATAAGACACAGTTGGTACGTATAAGGTCAAAGTGAATATATAACAATTTGACGACATAGCACTTGTGACATTAAGCTAGGGTTGGCAGGTGAAGGAAGTTATCAAATTCTGCTCATCAGGACCAATAAGTACCATTACGATTTTTCTTTTTCAACTGGTCATTTTATATTAAAAAAAAATTATACTTGTAGGATTCCACCTGAGGACACAAAATTGAGAAGATTAAAGTCACACATTAAAAAAAAAAAAAAAAGAGGAAAGATTCAAATTGGCAATCACAAAGGTAATGATGAGAGGTTTGCTCCCAAGTTTGATCTCTGCCTTGTGTACTCTGGCCTCACAAACATTACAGTAGCTCCTCCTGGGTAAAATAAAGAATCTTGATTTACAGTCTACACATTCTCTTCCCAGTTAGACACACATTCAATTGCTCCTAGGGGGATATTTTATGACATCAAGTGTTCATTGCCACAATATAAATGGGAGAAAAGTGGAAGAGAGGAGGACAGGAGCAAACTAAAAAGAGAAATTTCATTTGTGTTTAAAGTTCAGGTTTAGAGCCACAGTATCAACAGTTTTAGCTCTGAAAACAAATCTTCAGTGCTTGCATTAAAGGCATGGCTGAAGGACTTCACGTATTATTTATCTCGAGCTTCAACAGTCTACATGCACACAAAAAATATCATTTGAAAAAATCAGGAATCATTGCAATAAAGACCCAAGGAAGTGTTGCCATAGAAAATGCACATAGACACTAAATTCTAAAGAGTTAAGATATTATTATATAGCCCAAAAGAGACATCTATTTATTGTACCACATGTCCTTCTGCCTTCTGACGTCCAAAGGCTAGAGATATATCTAAATTTAGTTTACATAAATTAAATCCATTGAAAGATCCTTTGACATTACAAAACCTCCCACCACCAACAAAAGACATTTATATCTCCAGCTAGTTTGTGGATGAGCAATTACTCTTTGCTGACCACCCATGCAGCAGAGTGCAAAGATGTACACATCTTCCACACAAGTGAACTTTAAGAGCACAGATTAGTTTGCAAAACATAATGCCCTAGAACAGTTGGAGACAAGAAACTCCCTCTATTAAAAAAAATACATTTATGGGGCACCTGGGTGGCTCAGTTGATTAAGCATCCGACTTTGGTTCAGGTCATGATCTCATGGTTTGTGGGTTTGAGCCTCGCATTGGGCTCTGTGCCCAGCTCAGCTCAGAGCCTGGAGCCTGCTTCGGATTCTGTGTCTCCCTCTTCTCCCCGACTTGCACACTGTCTCTCTCTTTCCCAAAAATAAATAAACATTAAAAAATACATTTTTACTAAGCCAGTCATATAGTTTAAGAGTTTTATTTAGAGGCATGAGGGTGGCTCAGTCGGTTGGATGTACTACTCTTGATTTGGGCTCAGGGCATGATCCCAGGGTTGTGGGATCAAGCCTTGCAACAGGCTCCACATTCAGCATGGAGCCTGCTTAAGACTCCCCCTCCCTCCCTCCCTCCCTCTCTCTCTTTCTGTCCCTCTCTCTCTCTCCCACTGCCCCTCTATCTCATTTGTGCTCTCTCTCTCTCTAAAATAAAAAAAGAGTTTTATAATTTAATATTATCTGGGCAAGTTATGCAGCTGAGGAAGGATATCTCAGATTATACCTGGTACTGCAAGATTTTCTCATAAGGTCCTGGAAATGTATATCAATATTAATAATTTCTAATGGAGTTTAAAATATATGTAAGATTGAAATGTATGACAACCTATGTATGTTTTCTAGGGCTACCATAACAAAGTACCACAAATTGGATGGCTTAAATAACAGAAATTTATTCTTTCACAGTTCTGGAGCCCAGAAGTCTAAGACTGAGCTGTTGGTAGGATTGGTTCCTTCTGAGGGTGGTGACATAAGTCATCTCTTGGTGTGTAGATAGTATTCTCCTGAGTCTTTACATCATCTCCAATCTGTACATGTCCTTGTGTCAAAATTTCCTCTTTTTATAAGGACATCAGTCATATTGGATTAGGAGCCCACCCTACTCTAGTATGATCTCTTCCTAACACATCTAATTACATCTGCAATGACTATTTCCAAATAAAATCACATTCTAAGGTATTGGGGATAGAAACCCCAAATATCAGTTTTGAGAAGGGCACAACTCAACCCATAATACAACCCTAACCATGAAGTTAAGAGTACTGAAGGGGTGCCTGGGTAGCTCAGTCTGTTAAGAGTCTCACTCTTGATTTCCTTTCAGGTCATGATCTCATGGTTCATGGGATGGAGCCCTGCGTTGGGCTCTGTGCTGAGAGTGGAGCCTGCTTGGGATTCTTTTCTCCCTCTCTCTGCCCTTCCCCTCACTTGCACACATGCACGCTCTCTCTCTCTCTCTCTCTCAAAATAAACATTAAAAAAAGAGTTCTGAAAACTACATAACATTTCTTATTTTTTAATTTTATAGGTCTACAACAATCATACTTAATTTATACATTCCTGGATTTATACTTTCTCTGTGGAAATTAAGTACACAAAAAGAGCTTTAATGTTAAAAACCAGAGAACAAGAGCAGGAGAAATCATCAAAGACATTAAAAACAAACTATCAGAATAAGATGTGCTAGAATAAGTTTTCATTTTGGCTCCCAAAGTATGTTAACAATTATTTATGGAAAATCTTTAGTAGCATTTTTAGCATTTGGGAAATCTGTAGATAACAAATGGATGTATAAACCTGCTTTGGGGTCAAGATTGATAGACACAATTATCACTTTTTCAGCTCTGTATAGTACTAGTTAACTTCACTGAGGTTCAGTAAATGCCACAAGGTATTGTAGTTTTTAAAAGTATTATGCCTTTTCTGTCTTTCTTTTTCTTTCTTTCTTTTTCTTTCTTTCTTTCTTTCTTTCTTTCTTTCTTTCTTTCTTTCTTTCTTCTTTTTCTTTCTTTCATTTAAGTTTTATTTAGATTCCAGTTAGTTAGTTAGCATATAGTGTAATATTAGTTTCAGGAGTAGAATTTGGTGATTCATCACTTACATGTAACTCTCAGTGCTCATCACAAATGCCCTTCTTAATACCCATCACCCCTTTATCCCATCCCCCTGCTCACCTCACCTCCAGCAACCCTGTTCTCTATAGTTAGGAGTCTGTTTTATGGTTTGCCTCACTTTTCCCCCCCTTATGTTCATCTGTTTCATTTCTTAAATTCCACATATGAGTGAAATCACGTGGTATTTGTCTTTCTGACTTATTTGGCTTAACATAACACACTCTAGCTCCGTCCACATCATTGCAAATGGAAAGTTTTATTCTTTTTAAAAAAAATTACATTTATTTTTGAGAGACAGAAAGACAGAGCATGAACAGGGAAGAAGCAGGAAGAGAGGGAGACACAGAATCCGAAGCAGGCTCCAGGCTCCAGGCTGTCAGCCCAGAGCCCAACGTGGGGTTCGAACTCACGATCCTCGAGATCATGACCTGAGATGAAGTCAGATGCTTAATCTACTGAGCCACCCAGGCGTCCCAATATTTTATTCTTTCTGATGATAATATTATAATATACTAGTATATTATAATGTACTATTAATATAGTATAATATAATATACTAGTATATTATAATAATATAATATAAATAATATTTCTGTATATAATATTCCTATAAATATATATATTCATATATATATAATACCTTCTTTATCCATTCATCAGCTGATCCATACCTTCCTTTTCCATTTATTCATCCATAATTTGGCTATTGTTGATATACTGCTATAAACATCAAGGTGCATGTATCCCTTTGAATCAGTATTTTTGTATCTTTTGAGTAAATGTCTAGTAGTACAATTGCTGGATCACAGGGTAGTTCTATTTTTAACTTTTTGAGAAACCCCATACTGTTTTCCAGAGTGGCTGTACCAGTTTGCATTCCCACCAACAGTGGAAGAGGGTTCCACTTTCTGCACATCCTTGCCAATATTTGGTTTTTCCTGTGTTGTTAATTTTAGCCACTCTGACAGGTATGAGGTGATAGCTCATTGTAGTTTTGGTTTGTATTTCCCTGATGATGAGTTATGTTGAGCATATTTTCACGTTCTATTTTTGTTCTATTTTACCATGTTCTGGTAGCCATCTGGATATCTTCTTTGGAAAAATGTCCATTCATGTCTTCTGCCCATTCCTTAACTGGATTATTTGGGGTTTTTAGGTGTTGAGTTTGATAAGTTCCTTATGGATTTTGGATACTAACCCTTTATCATAGATCTGTCATTTGAAAATATCTTCTCCCTTTCTAAATATTGCTGTTTAGTTTTGTTGATTGTTTCATTTGCTGTGCAGAAGCTTTTTGTCTTGATGAAGTCCCAACAGCGTATTTTTGCTTTTGTTTCCCTTTCCTCCAGAGACATGTCTAGTAAGAAGTTGCTGCAGCTGATATCACAGAGGTTACTGTCTATATTCTCCCCTAGGATTTTGATGGTTTTCCTGTCTCACATTTAGGGTTTTACACAAATTTTCTCGATAACTACAACTTTCTAATAGATATTGCCACTTTCCCTGCATCCATTTAAGGACATATGTCTTTGGGAGGTTAAGTCACTCAGCCAGAAACACATAGCTTGTTCAGAGGCCCTTAAAACTCCTAAAATGCTTCCCATGTTAGAGATGACAATATTTTAGAGAAAACTAGGAATGTATACATCTTCTAGTTATCTCTTGCTTGTGAAAATTATGCAACATTAATTTTTCATATTACATAAATAATCTTTTCAAACATAAAAGGCAAAAATTTGGATAAATGAATTCCCCAAAAGTGGTAAATTTGATTTCTCTTTCAAAATAAATTATTAAACAACTCAAAGCTACATTACTTATCTGGATGATATATCAGATTGTATAATCTGCATCATCAAAAAGGCTAGAATATTGAAAGGTAAATGTTTTGAACAAAGAGGGCTGTGAGCTATAGTAGAGATTACTATAGTGAGATTGCTCACCACATCCAGTTACCCTCTCTTACTTGCTGCTTCCTGCTTTCATATATTAGATGGGAACTTGTGACCTCACATGGGACTGTGAGAAGTGGCCTATATCACTTCCGGTGTAAGGCATAAATAGCTTCTGCTTAACCCTCTGGCACTCACATGCCCTGGGAGTTTTGTGCTCTGTCATTCTGGATTCGCAAGGTGCAGTCTGAAAGGAAGTTGCCCTGCTGTGGCACCTGCAACAGACTTTGTATGTCAAGCCACTAAGTATATTTCTCACCAGAGCATAGTCTAATCTACCCCAACTAATAACACAAACACCAATATTTAGAATTTATTTCTCTGTCACTTTTAAGCTTTCTTAAGATTTGTCAAAAAATGTAACCATTCCACCTGGACAGTCAGAGAAGCCCAACACGCAGGTGACTTCTCCCTAGAGAAATCAGATTGGCAACATGTAAAAGGATTTCATACCTACTTGCATGGTATGAAATCCATTCTTCACTTCACAACTGTTCTAAATGTATGGGACAGATGGAGAAACAAACTGCCATCAAAAAGTTGCCAGCTTTGACATTCCTAGGACAAAAAAATGCTTCCAAAAGGGCATAACTCCACAAACCTTCACAATCTGGAGGACTAATTCACTTCATCGCCTTCATCAAATATTTAGGAATAGTACAATGTTCACTGGGATAAAACTAATGGAGAAAACAGGGAATGTTCTGGTGCCCTTGTGCAAATTAGGCATTTTATTTTAACTTTAGAATTTTGCACAAAAGCACCAAAAACTTCTTTTGAATTTAAGAAACTGACAGTTGACCGATTGGATTGCTCTAAAGCTATTGTGCCTAAGTTATATAACTGTCCATAGAGACTATAAAATTTCAGACATTATACCTGGAAAAAATACATTTGTTACAACCTGGATTTTCGCTGAAATATTTGAACTCTCAACTAATATTGCGGGATCTGGAGTCTGACTTTGTTTGACGCCCAGCTATCCCACTTAACAAGAATGTGTCTTTGGACAGATAAATTGTTTTTGCTCTTATACAAGGGCAATTATCCCCACATTATAGTGCAGCGAGGCTTAAAGGAGTCTTACATATGATAATCCATATACCGCAGGGCCTGACAAATAAAGTGTACACCGTGCCTTTTAATTAGTATTACACAACACCTTTCATTAGTATTACATGAACAGAATTAAATTAAAATGCAAATAACAAACTACTTGTATTAGTTTGAGGATGAGCAGGCATGTTGCACCGGTGAGTCGCTGAGGCTTTTGGGTTTGTCTTTTGAGCTCAAATCTGTTTTCCTACTTATTCAACATTGGGTAAATAATTGGGCAAATTATTTAATTGCTGAATTCTTCAGTTTCTCCCTCTGTCAGCTGATAAGAACAGATACTACACTTGATCTTGGCCAAAAGGCCGAGAAACGATGTCAGCTGAGGTTGAAAAACATAGCCCAACTTAGAGGAATGTGAGAAATAAATGTGAAAAACCATGAAAGGTCCTTTTATCACAACATTACTTTTTCCAAAAGTCAAAAGGGATAGTGTATATACATCATTAGAAAAGTGTTTTTAAACCTAAGTACAAAAATATGTATTTGATCATTATGTTGTAGTCATTCCCAAGATAACTAAGATCTAGCATTTGATAATATGTGAAGCCAGACTCAAAACACCAGTATTTAGAAATATTATGGAAAATTACTATATGCTTCAAGAAACGCTTAAATATCAAGTATAAAAAGGATGGTAAATGGCTCCTGGCTGGCTTAGTCAGTAAAGCATGCGACTCTTGATCTCAGGGTCGTGAGTTTGAGCCCAACATTAGGTGGAGACATAACTTTTTTAAAAAAACAATGTTAATACTTTATATCTAATAGCTGGAATATTTTGCATGGCTTATATCAGATGTAGTAAAATGCATACAGAATAAAAGCTTTATTAAATACATTATAAGACACAATTAAATCAACAATTAAATACAACTCTGCATTGTTCAGCATTTTCAATAGTTACAGGATGGGGTTGAGACAATACACACAGTTGAAATAAACTATATGTGATTTGGGAAAGGAGTTTAAAACACACACACACACACACCAGAATAGAGCTGGGAACACAGAGCAGGAGCAAATGTAACTTCCTAAGAGTTTTTCTTTGGTTAGGCTGGGTACTGTTAAAGTAGAGAAAGAAGCCAGGAAATCACAATTCTATTTCACTACCCATCTTTTTAGCAGAGAAACACTCTTTCAATACCCAGGAAAATATGTACATGCCACCTCTCCTGCCTCCATTTCAAAAAAAGTTCATGAACATGGAGCTGAGTTTATCCATGCTGCTGAGCATCTCCACATGGCCCTAGCCCAGGAAGAAAGAAGCAGCACCAGGGGGCAAGGGTCCCCAAAGTGGCTTTCTCCATGCATCTTAAATACAATAGTAGTTTGGGGTTTGTTTGTTTTTTAATTGTGGATACCAAGAGACTTAACAATTTAAAAAAAAATTTAATGTTTATTTATTTTTGAGAGAGAGAAAGAGAAAGAGAGAGAGGGAGAGTGAGCATGAGCAGGGGAGGGGCAGAGAGAGACAGAATCTGAAGCAGGCTCCAGACTCTGAGCTGTCAGCACAGAGCCCAACACGGGCTAAAACTCACGAGCCGTGAGATCATGATCTGAGCTGAAGTCAGTAGCTTAACCAACTGAGCCAACCACGTGCCCCACAAATTTCAAAAAAGCCATTCCATAGGGCGCCTGGGTGGCTCAGTCATTAAGCATCTGACTTCGGTTCAGGTTATGATCTCTCTCTGCCCCTTGCTCACTTGCACCCTCTGTCTCTGTCTCTCAAAAGAAAGAAAGAGAGAAAGAGAAAAAGAGAGAAAGAAAAAGAGAAAGAGGAAGGAAGGAAGGAAGGAAGGAAGGAAGGAAGGAAGGAAGGAAGTCATTCCATAGATCACTTATTCAACAATAACAGGCTGGGAAGATGCATGCACATGGGTCTAAGATCAAGCTTCCTTGGCTTTCCAGACTCATTTTCAGAGGCCCACATGTTCTGAGTAACAACGGATTTTCCCCAGAGTTTCACAACTGCACCCTGGGGTTCGAGTAGGAATGGGAACACTGTCAGTAAACTTGTCCCCTACCCAGTGGAGGCCCAAATTGAAGTTGGGAAGTCCTCTCTAGATATACCACTTACAACACCTGCATGTTCGTGACTATGAGCCTGCAGTCAGGAGTGGGTCTGCCCCCACTAGAACTCCAAATCCATCTTTCCCAACCTCTTCAACTGCATCACCAGGACTAGGGCATCACTTAAGGTTTCTTCCTGCCCAACCCCACCCAAATCGCAACCTGGCCAGCCGTAGCACTAATCCCTTCAAATTTTTAGGTCTTTTTATACATTTATTCACCCCCAAGAAGTCCCAGATGCAGGGGACAAGTCTCACTCACTGTATGCTAGCCTCTTTATCCACTTCTCCCACCCCTTGGCTACCCCCAAATCCCTTCTACTGGGCCCTCTGAAACACATTAGAGAAATCCCTGTTACCCTCCACCTCTTTTCAGAATGTTCTCTCCACACTTGTCTCCAGAAGACCTCATTCCTCCTTGGGGCCCCTAACTCCCCTACATCTTTCACCAGTGGTGTCTGTTGTTGCTACAACAGTGAAGTAGACATCTTCACTGTTCATTGTTGCTCTCAGGCTATTCTTCCTCCCTACTTCCTAAAAAAAAAAAGCCTGCTTTAAATCTCATAGCATTCATTTACATCATCCACAATCTATCATTTTTGCTGCATGTGTTTCCCTCACATTTTTATGTCTCTCCCTTATATTTTTCCATGACTTAGCTTGTAGCTCATTATCAATCTCCAACATTGCTCCTCGTATATTCTTGTGGGTTCAAGGTTTATGCTGTTGCCTCTTTTCCACCTTAGTCTCTCATTTCCATCAATTCCTCTCCTACAACGATCTTGTCTTCTACACTTCCACAATTACCACCTGCCATGGTCACACCCCAGTTCTCGTCAATGCCAATAACATCCATTTCTTTGTCATCTCAGTTTATAATTCACATTCACTGACCCCCACTTTCTATCATTCTATCTCATTTCCTGTAATAATACAGATTCCAAAATACTTAGAACACACTGGGATCTCTAATCCATCGATTTTGTAACTTTTCACCATCCCCATATCTTCATACCTTCTCTCTCCTTTTTATTTAGCTTGAATTCCATGGTTTAACATAATCAGCACCTTGCTTATACCCTTGAATTCCCCCCCCTTCACACTTTATTGTACTTTCTTGGCAAAAGCATAACCCTTGTTAAATTCAGTTCTATACTCATTCTGGTCCTACATCCACAGTTAAGAGAAAAATCTCTCAATTGTGCTGACTCTTCTCATTTTAATTTCATGACTGTGAATCTCAAGTGCACATTTAATGCTGCACATTCACAATATGTCCTTAATCAACCTATGTGATCACTTTCTACTTCATTAGCCTATTTACTCTTCCTCTCCCCAGATGACTATATCATACCTTTTTTATTCTGTTCTTAAATCTCTAACAGTCTAACCCCAAAATTCACTCTGAGCCAATCATGCTCCTTCACATTTCTTTGACAAAATTTAAGCACCAGAAGAGAACCTCCATAGACCTCCAACACCAGCTACACCCACCTACTTCCCCTACCATCTATCTGCACTCACATAATCTGCCTCCCTACCTGGCATCACAGATATAAACTATCCTTTCATCTCCCCAAACTCCATCCCTATTTGTTCTATTTGTTCTCCAGATCCTACCTTTACTTACTTTCCTGTGGCAGTTTTTTACTCTTCTCTATTATACCATATACCATTGTGCGTGTGTGTCTCTCTCTGTCTCTCTCTTTCTCTCACCCTCCCTCTCTCTCCCCCTCACCTCTGCCCTTCTCCCTCCCCTCTCTCTCCCTCTCTCTTTCTCTCATCAATATAATATTATGCTAATATGTCTATCAATTTAAAATACCGTTTCATGACTGCACCAGTTCTCCAGTATTTATTGTCCCATTTCCTTCATCCACTTGGCAGCAAAACTCTTCAAAAATGTTGTCTATACTTCCTTTTCTAATTCCCCCTGCCCAATTCTACCTCAGGCTTACTCCATTGTTGATTTTGCTCCAACTCTTCACCAAATTTGTTTTTTGTCGAGATTAAAAATGATTTCTCTATCACAAAATGATTAATTCTTAGTCTATAGCACATTTCTGATCTGTCAGCATTTTTGGACAAAGCTGATTGTTCTCTACATCTGAGCCTCCAGGACACCATATTCTTTACTTCCTTTCTCACTGTTCACTCCTTCTCAGTCTCCTGTGTTCATTCCTCTTCTTATTCCAGAACTCCAATTTTGTAATGCTGCAAGGTCGAGGTCTTGGTCCTTCTTCATCACTCAGTGCCTTAGTGATTTCATATAGCCTTATGGCTTCAAAAAGAATCTTTTTGTGGGTGACTTTAAAATATATATAGTTCCAGTTGAAACTTTTATCCCAAATTTCATATTCATATACCCAACCACCTACTATCCCTAATAGATATTTTAATCAATACATCCATAGAGTGGATGAGGAAAGAAGAGAGTGATTGAAAGTTGGACATTAAGAGATTCTAAAAATAAAACAAAAGAAATCATCATGACAACTTCACACATTTTGATATTAGAGGCTTGTCACTGAATTATGCAAACAAAAATATTATAGTAATGCCAACCTAAAAATCCTATAACATGTCATTATTATTATAAAGTGCATGCTAATAAATGCAATCAACTAAGTATTAATCATTTCATGCTGTTTTGAATCTTCTCCTTTTCTAAATATTTAATATTCTTCCATATTTCACTTTTCATTCAATTTGAGTGAAATCGATGTAGATGATATTTTTAATTATAAAATCTAAAAATTCTCCCAAAACATCTCTGAACTAAAAGACAAAACAAAACAAAACAATAATCTTGTAATGATTTTTTCACAAAAGAAAACCTTTTACAACCTTTATAACTGATGATTATATGGAGGTCAATTTGAAATGACAGTAAATCCTTCATAAAGCAGTGATCTTAAAACTGTGAGAAATGGAAGAAATATATTATGTCTGTGTTTGAACATTTTATAAAGTAATGATAATATCTATATATATGTTCATGGAATCTTATTTATACACATGTTAAACACACATATACATAAACATCCTCTTGAAAAATATAAACTCAGTAGGCTTTTTTTTCCTGGGTTAAGCACTGAATGGAAACACTGAAACACTCCAGTGATTTTGGTTAATTCATTTTACCTTCAAAGACAATACCTTTAATCTGAAATACTGGCTCCAGTTTTCAGCATTGAATTCCAAGTAAGCCTTATATTCTTATATATTTTTAAAAATTTTAATGTTTATTTTTGAGAGAGAGAGAGAGAGAGAGCATGAGTTGGGGAGGGGCAAAGAGAGAGAGGGAGACAGGCTCCAGGCTCTGAGCTGTCAGCACAGAGCCCAGCTCGGGGCTCAAACTTGGGAACGGCAATATCATGACCTAGGCCAAAGTTGAATGCTTAACCAACTGAGCCACCGGGTGCCCCACCTTAGATTCTTATATTAAAACTGGATAAAAGAAGTAAGTATAAACTCTCTATATAAACTCCCCAATCCTTCACCAATGATTTATTGATTAAACATTAGAGGTTACATCATTACTAACTGACATTAAAATTGAAATTCTCCCCTTTTTGCAAAAAGTTTCTGGTATTATTTCAAACTTATAAACTCATAAATTTTAAAGCTGTTTCTGGTGTTTCATTAATCTGTTTCCAACTAAGGCTAGATCCTAGCTATAATTTTATTAGGATTCAGAAGTGATGTTTTTCAAGATAAGGTCATGGAGTTTACCTTAGGAATTTTCTTTCTTGAAGTGGGAAGCCCTTGGAGAATTATATTAAAGAATCAAAAGTAAAAAGAATGACTAGATTATTGCTTCCTCCACATCAAATGAAGATTGTCTGGCCAATTTTTGTTGTTCATAGAGTTAATGAGACCCAACAGATGTTTAATCTGATAGGAAACAGATTCTGTACCTTGGTGTGAAAATATAAGCATTCCATCCTTTGCCTAGTCATCTTCACCATAGAACATTGTCAGAAGCTCACTCCATTCCAGCCTGCCCTCCTATTTGTCTGTTCTTGTTGATGTCACATTCCATTACCACTACAAAATATTTCAAACCATTTTCTTCCCTCCCTTTTCCTAAAAATACTAACGCAGTCAAAACTTGAACAAAGGTGAATGCTTTAATCTCTGCTGTCAAGTCAGCAATTCACACTTGCCCTCTATGGCAGAAAGTACACTCTTCATCCACCTGTGATGGTGAGTTAGAGCAGTGCTGTTCATATGGTTACTGCCGGATTCCTGTGTCAGTACTTTCCATGTTAATCCATCTGTTCACTCCTTCCCCGTGGTTGTAAAGTCAATTAGTGAAAATAGACTGGAACCGAGATATAGAGATTCTATTGACTTGAATAAGGAACTTACCTTCCTTCCTTCCTTCCTTCCTTCCTTCCTTCCTTCTTTTTTTTCTTTTGAAAATGGAATTATAAACTACATAATGAGCCCTTGCAGGTGGAATGGTTTCATCAGACAGCCCATGCTCATAGACGATTAGTCATGCATCATGAGCCATTTTATATATTCAGGCAGGTGGAGCAGATACACTCAGCCATGGCATGCAGCCTCATCAGTCATGTAGACCTACTTAGCTACTATGTTATCCTAACACACACTTTTGGAAAATTCAACCACTTACCCCAATATTTCTGAGCATGAATATCATCTGCACTATTAAAGATGTATTTTTAACCAAACAAAATATTTCAAAATTATGGTCAGATGTATACTTCATAGATTTGATTAATCTAACGATGTAATAGTCTATTAATAATGCCTGCCGATAATACTTGTTATTACACATGTTTATTTTGATTCATTCCAGGACTTCTCATAGTTGGGTGTTGTTGTTTTGTTTTATTTATAGAAAGAAAAGAAATCCATGTAGATAAACAAGTGTCTAAGTAGCACATGTATCTTTGAATATCTATGCTCACAAGTTTAAGGAAGGCACACTAGGTTTAAGCTGTTATTGAATGTCTTTTGAAAGTAAATGACTTCAATTGGGGAAAGTATATTGTAGACAAATAACTTTGAGATAGGCACAATAAAATATACATATGCACTTACCACACATGCACATGCATACCCATGGAAGGAGGTATTTATAGAAGTACATCTGTACATATAGTAAAGTTCAGTTATCTTAAGAAATTTGTGAACTATTCTCCTCTTACTCTAAGCAAAGGCAATAATGCTGTCTTAAAGGAATGTATGACTTTGTATCAAGGATTAAAAGATTTAATCTTTGGGAAATTAAAAGATTTGTACCAAATAGAATCTTAAGCCCTGCTCTGGCCACATGTCTACCTAGTAGCTAGATTGAGAACTGAAGTGTGATTGAAGAACAGACCTTTCACAGACTGATGAGATTTCACGAAGCATTACTGATGAGTCAGCATAAAATGCATTTAATGAGTGTCTATTATATGAAAAGTATTCTCTGAGGATGCTATGCAGCAGGAAATAAGTTCTATGTGTAGTTACTGAGATTCAGTAACATAGAGTAAGTTGAAAGAAGGAAATAGTAGAATGTAATCTTGCTCTAAAGAAGATACAGTCAGCACTAAAACAAAGTAATCAATGTAGACTTCACACAGGAAAAAGAACATAAGCTGAAATTGAAGGATGGTTAGTTTCATGAAGGTCTGAGGGAAAGGTCAAAGTTCTAAGTAAATGAACCCTTACATGTAAAGACATAGTGCATTGCAGGAACTGGATTATTGAATGAAAATAGACAGTGTTGTGCATTAAGGAAACAATTTTATCTGTTAAGATATTAAAAAGTATGCAGGTAAAAGATTCCACGGTTGATTTAACAGTGCTACTATCTTTCAGTATCCAATTTTCCCATCCTTCATATTCCATTTCCCTGAGCTTATAGACATTTGTTTCCTTTGTTGTCTCATGGTCACAAGATGGCTAGTATAATTTCAGACAGCAGGTTCTCATTCCACAACAAAGCAAAAAGGAAGGGGGTGGAGGAACCATTGCCTATATGTCCCTCTTTTACCCAGAGAAACATCTATCTCAAAATATTCCAAGATTAATTCCTCTATATTTAATTGGCCAGAGCTTGGTCACATAACCACCTCAGACTAACCTCTGGCCAAAGGAAAAGGAATCCACCATGATTATAATTCATCCCCTGGAACTGTGCAAGGTGATTCCTGAAGAAAAACCGAGGTTCTTTCAGCAAGGAGCAAGGTCTATTTAGTAAGTAACCAACAATCTATGCCATTATGGGTATTTCTGGCATGTGGAATACATGGAAATCATATTACCTAAAACTGGAACGATTTGAACTGGAGAATGAAAATATTGACCATCAATCTAAGAGGTTGATTTTTAATTTGATTGCCAATTGGAAGACTTTTAAATCAAAAGCTTTGTTGGTTTGTTTCTTTATTTTTCAGCTTAATTTTCTTTTGGTTTGGTTTCATTCCACTGGTAGGAAAATTACTCTAACAGCAGTGTATAAACTGGATCAAAACTGAGAGTCTCGTAGTAAATGAAAGCTGGGAGAGTTTTTCTGATTACAAGTAATGACCAGTGGGAGATGGGAGTAGAAAAATTCTTCAAATGGCATTGCGGAGGAATAATTGAAGAACATGGGAACTCACTGAATGAGAAAATAAGTAGGAGGGCTCACAAAAGGACTATAAATCTTTAAGCTTAGGCTTTTAGAAACATAGTGCTTTCATGAATACAATAGGGGGGTCAAGAAGATGATTCCACAAGGAAGCTAATGAGAGCAGTTTTTAGCAGACTGAAATAAGCTGAATTATCCTTTGGCTAATTATTTTACCAAAATTACAACCATTTACAATACAACACAATATAACAGTAAGCAATCTAGTAACCAGGAGGCAAATACTACTAAAAAAAGCTGAAAAAAGTCTTGAGTTTAGCATTAAACTTATACAGTAAATTATTAATAAAATGTGTTCACACAAAAAAAGGTTATTAAAGAATAGCGTAGGGGCGCCTGGGTGGCTCAGCTGATTAAATGACCAACTCTTGGTTTTGGCTCAGGTCATGATCTCACAGTTCATGGGTTCGAGCCCCACATCAGGCTCTGTGCTGATGGTGCAGAGCTTGCTTGGGATTCTCTCTCTGCCACTTCCCTGCTCTCTCTCTCTTTCTCAAAATCAATAAGTAAACTTAATTTTTTTTTAAAAAAGGATAGTATGTTTAAAATATTTGGTTTGTTAACCTATACTCTGCACCTGATGATAGAGTATAAATTGCGAGTTGCCTTAAGGGAGAAAAAGTTAAAAAATGGAATATTTTTAGCAGCTGCATTCTGACAATGAATTTGAAAGTTTTTATTTTTAATATTGCATTTATATATATGTTTTGAAACAACACTAAAAAGGAACAAGTTAATTTTAAGTGCACTCTGTATAAATCATGATATGAATCTGACATGGACAAAATAAAATTTCTAGATTAAACAAAGAAACATAGTAATATTTAATAGGTTTTCATTACTCTCCTTGTGAAGCCAATGCATTTGCTAAAACATGTTATTACATACCTTAAAATATATACAAATATAAATTATATTAAAGCATCAAATAAATGGAAAGAATGACCAGAAAATAGTTTAATAGATCAGGAGAAATCATTCTTAAACTTAAAATATTTAATTATGCTAACTACTTTATATTAGCTATAGGCTAAATTATAATAGCTTCTATTTTAGACATGAGTAAACTTAGGATAAATAATAATATTTAATCTTTCTGAGCTCACACATCTAATAAAAGAATGATTCCACAGCCCATTATCTAAAACTTCTGTAATTTTGTGTATATATGATATGTGTGCACTCAAAGTTTGTTTCTTTACAATATTGCTATAAAGGCCTACACATAATGACACATAAAGCTGGTATGCATCTCTTAGAATAGCAGTGGCCAATTGAGAAAAGAAAAGCTGTAATGCTGGAAAAATTTGCTCAAACAGCAGAGGCCCACAGAAAGTCCTATTATGGCTGAATTTTCAGCCATACCTGGCCATACAGATGCCAAAACACCAGTAGTGTTTGCCCTTATTCCTTGAGCTAGTATCATGATTTCAGGGTAATTATGTTTTCTGTGTTTCACTTAGTAAGCAATTAATAAAGCATAAAGCTCTTATTTCTACTCGTGTGTTTATATTGTTAATACATTTTTATGATTAATAGGTCCTCAAGATAATATTTAAGATAATCAATAAATACTTGTTAATTTGCACTTTGTTAATAACAAAAAAGTTTTTGCTCCTGCATATTATTCATGCACTTGGCTCTTATATGGAGCTATATTCTATTAGTCTTTTTTATTATTAAAAACTAATACATTCCAGTTCAGGGGAAGACTTCAATGTTTGTTAAACTGAACTCAACTACACCATATATGAATAATGCCTTCTAAAATCCCACTCCTGGTGAACCTCAGTATCACTTGATTTCAAACTGTACATGAATGGATTGACCATAAACTAAATTTCTTATCTAAAACAAGACTAGGGGTGCCTGGATGAAAAGATGTTCAACTTCGCTCCTCATCAGGGAAATACAAATCAAAACCACACTCAGATATCACCTCACGCCAGTCAGAGTGGCCAAAATGAACAAATCAGGAGACTATAGATGCTGGAGAGGATGTGGAGAAACGGGAACCCTCTGGCACTGTTGGTGGGAATACAAATTGGTGCAGCCACTCTGGAAAGCAGTGTGGAGGTTCCTCAGAAAATTAAAAATAGACCTACCCTATGACCCAGCAATAGCACTGCTAGGAATTGACCCAAGGGATACAGGAGTACTGATGCATAGGGGCACTTGTACCCCAATGTTTATAGCAGCACTCTCAACAATAGCCAAATTATGGAAAGAGCCTAACTGTCCATCAACTGATGAATGGATAAAGAAATTGTGGCTTATATACACAATGGAGTACTACGTGGCAATGAGAAAAAATGAAATATGGCCCTTTGTAGCAACGTGGATGGAACTGGAGAGTGTGATGCTAAGTGAAATAAGCCATACAGAGAAAGACAGATACCATATGGTTTCACTCTTATGTGGATCCTGAGAAACTTAACAGAAACCCATGGGGGAGGGGAAGGGAAAAAAAAAGAGGTTAGAGTGGGAGACAGCCAAAGCATAAGAGACTCTTAAAAACTGAGAACAAACTGAGGGTTGATGGGGGGTGGGAGGGCGGGGAGGGTGGGTGATGGGTATTGAGGAGGGCACCTTTTGGGATGAGCACTGGGTGTTGTATGGAAACCAATTTGACAATAAATTTCATATATTGAAAAAAAAATAAAAAATAAAATAAAATTAATAGAAAAAAAAAGACTAGGGGTGCCTGGGTGGCTCAGTTGGTTAAGCGTCGACTCTCGATTTCAGCTCAGGTTGTGATCTCATGATTCATGGGATTGAGCCCTAAGTCAAGCTCTGCACTGACAATACCGACCCTGCTTGGGATTCTCTCTTCCCCTCCCTCTCTTTCTTTTTCTCTCAAAATAAATAAATAAAATTAAAAAATAAAATAAGACTCAAAATTGTATAATACTTAATAAATACATGGCTAATTATGAGTCATTGGTCCATCTTCCTAAATAAAAGCTCTAAGAAGTTTTCAGTGGAAACTTTATGCTCCGTTTTCCTGTTGCTCTAACACCTTTGAGGGATATAGGAGGCATCCGGTGGTTCTTTAGTTTACCAATACAGTTTGTTGATGGAGAGTCCTAAATTTTTTTTTAAATTTATTTATTTTTGATAGACAGAGAGAGGCAGAGCATAAGCAGGGGAGGGGGAGAGAGAGACACCCACAGAATCCGAAGCAGGCTCCAGGCTCTGAACTGTTTGTTAGCAGAGCCTGATGCGGGGCTCGAACCCACGAACTGAGAGACCATGACCTGAGCTGACGTCGGACGCTCAACCGACTGAGCCACCCAGGTGCCCCTGTTGATGGCAAATTCTAAAGAATAGTAAAAGAAACTAGAAAGAAAAGAATGTGTTTGAAATGTCTATCCCCTCTTCCTTGCCATTCTGATATCTACTACCATTACCACGCTAGACGTACATGCAACTCACTTTTACACTTACTAGTTTAGGGTCAATATCTTTATTTGTGAACAGGCAGCTAGAGAAAATAGTTCAATTGCTTAGGATACTGATATTACTTTAGACAATCATTCTCCTCAAACTCCCCATCTCTAACGTGGCAGTAGTCAAAATAATTCAAGAGAGATGTCTCGATTTTCATATACATATACATTAATAAGAGTATTCTATTATCACCTGATGTTGCATACATGTAGGTTAAAACTTCAGCATGAAAAAGTATGTCGTTTTCTCACATAGATATGGTTGACATTTAAGAGGGTCATTGTACAACCTTGGCCATTAATTAAATCTAGCTCCATTAACAAACGGAGGTGGGACCAGCTATAGTTCTTGTAGCTGCTCTATATCCTGGCTTCTCCCTCAATGTATTGTGACTCTAACCTCTTCTGCAATGAGGACATTATCTCCCTCAGCTAGAAAGCCTTTTATGACTTCTTTTGAGTACCATGCTGTCAGTTTATTTGTACAGGGCTGAGCATATGGCATTTCCAGCTCAGTTCATAAGACCACCTATTCCACTTGGCAGTGGTAACCAGGAAAGAACAGAGACGCTCATTCTTGATATCCTGCTGCCAACTTTTTAGAACACTGGAGAGAAGCACATTCAGATTAGAGTTTTGGGATGTCATTAAAGAGAGAGAAAACATTGGAAGAGGAAGAAGAGAAAATGTTTAGAAAAGAAGGCATGGGAGCTTAGTATTTATGTCTGGCTATTTTTTCAATCTAACAGAGGTGACCCATTTGCCTCTTACAGTTTATTTTCCCCAGTTAGCACTCACTGTTAAATTAGTCAGAAATGAATAAGCAGGAAGTAATAAGTGCCCCTGGGCTTGACTTGTGGAGCTAGGCCTAGAGATCAGTTTAGGAAAATGTGCGTTTTGATTCTTACTAGTAAAAGACTCCATAAATAATAAACTGAAAAGAGAGTACTTCGGGAAAGTTTATTGTTACAACACAGAAAAGGCATTTCCTTGTAAGAGCACAATGAAGCAAGTGTTTACAAGGCTAAGATTTTAGATCTTGCAAAAGTTCATTCTCTTTTCCTCACAGTTATGTAGATTCCATTGACCTGGAAAGGGGTAAGCAAGACTCACAACACTCAGTTCTGACAATGACGGTCTCACTTCCTGAACTTTGCTCTAAACATCCCACCTTGTAACATTCACCCACAATAGCTATTTTAACAATTTTCAGTGGGATACGTGAATATAATTATTCTATTTTGTGGTAAATAAAATAATAGTTATTATAATGTATGCTTTTTGATATCATTCTCAGAGATACAAGTTGGTTTTTTTGTTAGATCTATTTAAGAAGCATCTCACAATAAGATAACCTCTTATAACTGTTTTAATTATTTAAGCAAGATTTTTTTAAAGCAATCTCTACACTCAATGTGGGGCTTGAACTCACGACCCCAAGATCAAGAGTCACATACCTTTCCAACTGAGCCAGCCAGAAACCCTATTTAAGCAAGATTTAATGGAGATCAAAACAGCATTATAATATATGATAAAATTCAGGCACTTTACAAAATGATGTGTGATTTGCTAAGACACACAGCACAATAATTGCAATTAATATGGGTTATTATACATCATATTTTATAAAACATATAAAAGGAGAGTGTGAGTGACTTTATCCAGTGTGTGTGTGTGTGTGTGTGTGTGTGTGTGTGTGTGATCTTCTTCCAAAATGTTCAGTAAATTTGCAGTGTCATATAAGGTCAGTGATTGAGACAAAAGCAGTGTCGGCTGTAAATGTTTAACAACCAAATATCTGGGGGGGTAAAAACATTGCTTTGTAGCATTGGCTGATCTCTGTGGTGTAAATATTCCCATAATGGCCAATTTCAACCTACTAATGTCATGTCACAGGATGTAGAGTTAGGAAGATACATGTAGTAGCTCACTATTACATAGTATTAACAATATACAGATGCAATATGTGTAAATAACCTCAAGATGATAGATGACAGTAAAATAATTAGGAAGCAATTAGTTTTGAGTCTTTATTACTTTTGTTTTCAATATAATTTAATTGCAAGTTATATAATGTACTATTTAATAATGGAAATGTTTAACAACCCGCACACAAAAATTCTTGAAATGCTCATAACTGGTTCTTCCAAGCTTGTAAGAGCCAGCCCTGTATAGGGCATACGTATTCATCTCCATTGACTCCCTAAATATCATGAAAATGGTATCAAAAATTCAAAGAAAAAAAGGAGCACGAGCAACACGGTGAAAAACCCAGCTGCCAACAATGAACTACCATTTCAAGGAAACTGGGAAGAATGGAAGGATCATAAAAATGTACTGATAATGAACCATATTATTGAAGAAACTGGTCCAAATGGGAATGGAAAAGAGAAGCAACACAGACCCAGCAACATCAAGATGTCTGCAGTTCACAGGGAGGAAAGGCACCTATGCCCAAGAGGGAACACCCCCATATTTCTTCCCGTATCTACCTCTTTCTCACCCGGGGAACCTACGTTACAGACTCCCTCCAACTTAAGCAGGTCTGTGGTGAGTTTCCTTTTAAGATGAGAAGCCTGCCGAAAAAAAAAAAAAAAAAAAAGACCAACCCAGCTAACTATATTGATCAGCTTTTATTCACACATAGGAAACACAGGTATTTGAATAAAATCAACAATATGAAAGGAAAGGAGTAAGACCAGCAGAATTATTCACCCCAAATAAACAGAAAAAAAGGAAGCAGAAAAAACCAACAAAAGATTAGTTAAATCAGTGTCATTAAAGAATATATAGGAGGATATTCAAATCCATAATATAATAACAAGCTGCAATAAAAGCACAAAGTAAAAAACCTACTACGTGCAAGGCAGTCTTCTCAGATTTTATGGGTGTCATTTGCTGCAAATTTTTGAGAAAACATAAGAGTTGGTAAAAAAAAAACAAAGAGCTCTGGAAAAGTACAAATACTAGTGACATACTAAATATTGAGAGGACTGTAAAACAGAATGGAAGTGGTTAAAATGCAAAATTCTTATTTCAAAATAGAGTTGTGGAAGTAGCCCAAAATTTTTAGCAAAATTACTTGATTGCTAACAGGCAAAAAGGATACATACAGAAAGTCTGAATTTCATCTGATTCTAGAGTTTTATCAAAGAGAAGAAAACGGGAAGATAAAATGTTCAAAATAATAAATGATAAAAATTTTCCTAAGTCAGTCAGAGAAAGAGATATAATTTCACTCATGTGTGGAATTTGAGAAACACAACAGATGAACATAGGGGAAGGAAAGGACAAATGGAGGGAGGCAAACCATAGAGGGAGGCAAAAAGAGAGGGAGGCAAACCATAAGAGACTCTTAAATACAGAGAACAAGCTGAGGGTTGCTTAAGGGGAGATGGAGTGGGGGGGAAAATGGGTGCTAGGCATTAAGAAGGGCACTTTTTTGGGGGAGCAACTGGGTGACATATGTAAGAGATGAATCACTGGGTTCTACTCTTGAAGCCAAGACTACACTGTATGTTAACGAACTTGAATTAAAAAAAATTTTCCGAGACACAGAAAGATACAGCTTTTCATATTAAAAGTTCTCATTAATACAGTTTAGCTGGGATGCTGAAAAAGATAAGTAAGTAATATCCATGCCTGCACCTAACACACTTGCATACATTTTTCAATGCTTTTTTCTATGGCAAGGAAAAATTATAAAAGCTCCAAAGAGAAAGAGGTTATCTAAAGGAAGCAATAATCAAACTAACATTATTATTGGATGTGATGATAGAGTAAGGCATTCAAAGCTGTGAGAGCAAGTCATGTATTAAATCTAAAATCCATGTACATTCCAATACTCAATTATGTGAGGAAATACATTTTTCCAATATGTAAATAAAAATAAAAGCCTACAATTTAGACATTCTTTCTAGGAAATAATTACATTTAGTTAGGTATACTCCAATGAAAAGTAAAAATAAATCAAAGAAGGTAGAAAATAGAATCCAAGAAACAATGGAACTAGTTAAGGGATGAGCCGGGTTAGGATAGGAAACAGAAACTCAGATCTGTAGCTCACTAGACAATCACAGAATAGAAGAGAGCATCCCAAATAAAAATAGGAACAGAAGGGTGAGTAAATAAAAGCATTAAATTCTTTAAAGTTATAAAGGCAACCACTTAAAACATGTGAAACAGTGGTATTATTAACAATAACTGGGGGAGTAAGGAGAGAATCGAAGGCTAGTGTGGGTTCTACATTTTTCATATTTTATACTGGAAAATAAATAGATGTTAGATGATAATTTCACATTCTTTGTTGTTGTGTTGTTTTGATTTTCCTAGAATAAAAAATTGCTTTTTTTTTAACTTGCTTAGTTGGTTTCTTTGTTTACATAAACACCTATGGCCCTAAACTACTACATCAAACTTCACATTTTACAGACTGTGCCAACGCATCTTGATGTATTACATCAAACTCACAAGGGTGCTGCAAGATATTTTACACTGTTGAGGAAACCAGCAATACTCAACATCTTCCAGCCACCAAGCAAAATACTACCTCAAGTTAGATCATAGTTTCAATATTAAATGGAGCCATAGTTTTTCTGATGATGTCATATCTACATTCCTTTCATTGACATCTTTTTTTTTTCTAAATGTTTTATTTATTTTTGAGAGAGAGAGAGAGAGAGAGAGAGAGACAGAAAGAGAGAGAGAGAGTGGAGGAGGGGTAGAGAGAGAGGGGACAGAGGATCCGAAGCAGGCTCCATGCTGACAGCAGTGAGCCCAACGTGGGGCTTGAATTCACGAACCATGAGATCATGAGCTGAGCTGAAGGTGGAGGCTCAACCAACTGGACTGACCAGGTGCCCCTCCTTGACATGTTTTGCAAGACTGCTGTGATAAAAATCAAGAATTTTGGGAAACTCAGTGTGCCCTAGGAAATGAGGGTGTCGGTGTTCAATCTAATTCCACGTTTTGAGAGTTGTCAGTGCCCAATAGCTACTCACATTCTATTAGTAAATACTTATGTTTATTTAATAATGATATAAAATATATTTCTTTCCATTTACATACATTTTTACTTCTTAGTTTTAATGTCTGTAGATATTACTTTTCTATCCTCCCAATAATGTTTAAGTCAACATTAAATTCCATCCTCTTTTTTAACTCATATAAATGTTTTCAAATTACACACACATCTTCATTTCAGTAAAATATAATCATATTTTTATTCTCATTCCCTATTTTCTTTTGAAGGGACTCTCAAGGAGGGAAGATGGGAAAAACATCTCTCTCTGACAGATATTTAACTTATATGCATTGTTTAAACTGTTAAAAAAATCACATGTATGTACTACCTTTATATTAAAAAATCAAAATTTTGCCAAAAAGAAAAAGTTTAAAATGATTATTAGCAACCAAATAAAATTTAAAATTCAGAACTGTGTGAACATTAGAATGATATATACATATATATATATATTTATATATATATAATTATATATAATGATTAAATATGATTATATATATAATATATGGGCATATATATGGTATATATATGGAATATGATTTAGAAATTAAAAAGAATAAAGTGTTGTTGATACATGCTACAACAGGGAGGAACTTCATAAACATTTTGCTATGTAAAATAAGATAGACACAAAAAGTCATATATTGTATGATTCCACTTATATTAACTGTCCAGAATAGGGAAATCCATAGAAGCAGAAATTATCCCAGTGATTGCAGGGGCTAGAGGAGGGAGGAATGGAAAGCGATCATTATGATAAATGAGATTTTTGGGGGGAACTAAAGATGCTCTGGAATTAGTAATGAAGGTTACGTAACATAGTGAATATACTAAAAGCCACTGAATTGTGTACTTTAAAAGGGTGAATTTTACAGTATACGAATTGTATTTCAATAAATAAACTGTACAAAAAAAAGGAATATTAAATCAGTCCTCTGAGCTTTATCGATTCTACCCCTTGAAATAGTTTGATATCTAACACGCCTTCTTGGATGCAACTGGAATTTGTTTCACTTGAATTGAGTATTTAAAAGACCTTTTTTTCCACTTACAACTTTTTAGACTCCAGAGAATCCCTAAGACACTTTCAGGCAGGAGAATGGATTCCTTCTCTTCAATTCATGAGGTAAAGCCTCCCTTCCAATTTTCCAGCCCACAGACAGGTATTCCTATTACTTCAAAATAAAAAGAAGAGTAAAGAAAAAATAAAGCAGGAGAATATTCATTCTGGAAAAAAATAGATATTTTCTTTCCCAAGGAAAGACATTTTGGCCACATATTTTTATTTCAGCCATAGAGTGCTTTAACTTATCTATCCAATTTCCCTGGTGTTATTTTCCACCATATTTTTTCTGTTTTTATGTAAACACAAAAAGAATAAATTTATCCTTAAGTTAATGTAGTTAAGTACTAAAATCTGGTTCTTCAGACAAGACTGAAATGTGTGTGTAAAACTTGTATTCTTAATAACTAGATCAGGGAATGGAAACTTTATGTAAAGGGACAGATAGTAAATACTTAAAATTTTGCAGGCTTATGGTCTTGCAACTACTTAAGTCTGATGTTATAGCATGAAAAGAACCATAGATGATATATACAAGAATTAGCATTTTAGAATTTTATTTGCATTCTAACAAAACTTCTTTTACAAAAATAAGTGGTAGGCCAGATGTGGCTTATAGACCATAGTGTGCTGACCCCTGAACTTGACAAAAAACACTTGAAAAAATTCAAAAAGTTGAGAAATTGATAATAAGAGACATCTTCACATTTATAGGAAAAATATTTATTGGTTTATCCTCATAATAATTATTGGTATATTTAATATAATTTATTTCATATTTTATCCTTTTTTGTTCATAGATCTGAGAGTTATCATCTAAAATTGTAACTACTGAAGTTATTAATTTGTTAGGTCATCCCTCTTTTAGTCCCATTTAAAGAATCACATGTGTTTTTTTTTTAATTTTTACAAGGTTTTATTGTAATGATTTTTATTGATTTCATTATAAGAACTATTCTTGTGAGAAGTATGTCAGGAGTCACTGTGGCTTCCATTTGATCCCCAGATCATGTTTTAACGACCCTGTGTGTAATCTTAGAACAATAGGAAACTGTGTGTAATACCCACTTCAATCACCAACACTTCATTAGAAAGAAAATGTTTGCACATGTTCCAGCAGCACAGCCAGAACAAGTGTAGAAGAGAAAACCTCACTGGTTCCATTTCTTATTTCTTCCCATTAAAATTCTCTGAGCTGATGATCAGAAACTAAAATTATGATGACAAGGTGGTTTCGGAAACTGGCAGCCCATCAGATATTTTTGCCAGTGTTTTAAAAATTTTGAGACATCATCTGGTCTACCAAGGTCCTGATAAATAATAGTCTTTCCACAACAGGAGTGTATCTACAACTGAGTGATCTTTCTGCACATGCCCCTATTATGTCCTCACACAATTTGAAAAATGAATGCTGGTTGCAAAAATATTCTGTGGAATCAAAGAAGAAATGTAAATGGACTATTGGAAATTGAATCCAATTTCACCCCAGTGAAATCCAATTTCCAGTGATTTATTAGCTCTTGTCCTCTTAAAGGTTTTAGCTAAACAATAGAATTTCTGACCTTATACCAAGGAACATGGCTTTAAAAAGTGAGACTATCAATCCTCCCTCTAAACTTTAAGGGAAGATTTTGTTCTTCAGGACACTAAATATTTCCTAGAAATGATATAACCAAGAATGGAAGAAAGCGTAATATTTTATAAGCTAAATGGATCTCTAAAATTGATATAAAATGCCTCAAAATGTTCGAAATCTGCTGGAGAGTCTTAGTCCTCCCCCCACCCCCAACCTTTATGCTTTGGCCTGACATTGGTTGCAAAACCACTGTTAATTTGAGGGAAAATATCACTTAATATGGAATCTAACATTCTGCTTAATATTAAGATTTGACAACACAGATGGGTTGCCTGGGTAGCTTAGTTGGTTAAGTGTCTGACTTCAGCTCAGGTCATGATCTTATGGTTTGTGGGTTTGACCCCTGCATCAGGCTCTGTGCTGACAGCTCAGAGCCTGGAGCCTGCTTCAGATCTGTGTCTGTCTCTCTCTCTCTCTCTCTCTCTCTCTCTCTCTCTCTCTGCCCCACCCCCACTTACCCTCTGTCTCTCTCTTTCAAAAATAAATAAACATTAAAAAATTTTTTTTCAAAAGATTTGACAACATGGAAATTAGAATATAAACGCATAAAAATGTAACATCTCAAAATGTACATTTGGCAGACCTAAATTAAATCAAAATTTTCAAGCTGACCTATAATTTTAGAAGTTACAATGTGTCAGTAGATTAGACATTTGTAAAAATACACATCCTTTCATATTCATTGTTAAGTAGTTGCAGTTAAGTAGTATGCCTAGTGGTCAAGTAAAATTCTAGAAAATTATACCATGATTCTGTTTTTTCAGAAAATTTGACTTCTTTCCATTTTGTTTCTATTATAAATAATACATAAATGAACACACTGTTTCATTCAGTTTTTCCTTTTTTATGTTTCTTTCCTTTACAAAAAAAATCTGTTATTTAATGTGTAAAAAATATAAATTTTTGAAAAACTTTTGAATATATTTTGCTAAACTGCATTCTAAAACTATAACTTACACTAGCACTACTTTGGATTTACTAGTTTTTACATTTGTCTAGAGTTGTGTTCTCTATTTTTTTTTTTTGTTTTGCATATTCGGTTTAAAATCATTCATTATTTTTTTACCAGTGTTTCCTCAGTGCTACTTTGTGTCAGGCATTGCTCTAAATTCAGAGGAGCTACATATGAAAAGACACAAAAAGTTACTGTTTTCATGGAGCTTATAATCTTGACTTTGGAATCTACACCAATGTACCTTTTACTTTTGATTTGCTTTTAAGAAAACATACATTTGGTTAGATCAAAAACTATTAGTGCTTCATTTCCGTGAAATAATTCAATCTTCAGAATACACTTGGGAGATTGGATAGTTAGATAGATAGATTTCCTTTTTTTTTTTTTTTTTCAGAGAAATTAGAGAGCAAAGAAGTAAATGTTTCCAAGATCACGCAGCCAGAAAAAGGTGTAGACAAGACTGAGACCAGAAGTCTGACTTCAGAGGCTTTGTACCTAATGCTTATGTTCTATGTCTCCTCCATGATTATCAGCTGAAATGGGTATTTTTAATATACCTTTGTAATTGTTTTAGATATCTTCTCATATTTACTTATTCAGATGTTGATATTATTCTTATAAATGTCTAATAACAATATCATGTTTAAAGGAAATGGTTAACAGTATTAGCTTTGCACTCATACAGACCTGAGTTTGAATTCAGCCAGTGTACCTCTACCTTTGTTGTCTTGGGCAAAGTACTCAGTCTCTCTAATACTCCTTTTCCCCATCTACAGGTATAAAGCCAGGCCTCCTTGGAGGGTTGCTGTGACGATCAAATGGGATAAGAAATGTAAGCTTTTAGTTCATTGCCTAACACCTAATGACTGCACACTACATTTGGCTTGTTAATATAAATACCAAATGACCTCAAATAATTGAAAATAAGAATTTTACTACAGGAGGAATGAGGCATGGAAAATTTTGGCATAGCACAGATACTGGGATATCAGAGAGTGTGGGACTTTGACCAGTCAGAGCCTAGCACTAGGAGTTAGGTAGGGAAGGAGAAAAGAAAGAAGGAATCAAAGCAAGCTTTATAAATTTCAAAACTGCATTGATAGAGGAAACACTTATATGACTAAAATCTAAGACAGGCTTTCTAGCCCACTGCTGTCTGTCTTCTCGCTTCAGACAGGGCCATGGCTATGATCAACAAGTCATGTGAATTGATAGCCTCAGTATATGTGTCTCAAGGTGTGCTGGTTACTCCTTCTTTAACAATACCTCTGTCCTATACTCATGGTTTCATAGAACACTGGCATTACTTTGTTGAATCCAATGACAGTATTTAGATTGATAATATTTATAATGTATCTACATTATATCAATGTATATGCATCTTTGCAAATGATTAAGACAGTAATTTATGACAACTTGAATGTAGGTACTTGAAGAGATAAAAGTATGCTGACAATCTCCCTAGAACTCTATGGCATCTCAGTGAGCTCAGTGGTTATTTAAAGATCATTGCTTGATGAATGTTTCTAGGTCTTAGAGTTTCCTCAGGTACAAATCCTAGATTTTCTTCTCTAGAAACCTTCTTTATGAATACATATTCTCCTTCCAGACAATAATCTGGACAAAGCTTTTTAGATCCTCTCTACATGGGTAGACTACATATTTTTTCAGGTACATTAAAGATATGAGTGGACATATGTATGTATGTATGTATTATCTCCTTTTATCAGTCAATCTAAAAAAATATGAGTATGTGTGTGTATATACACATATATATGTATGCATGTATGTATACATACATATAGACACCTATGTACTTATAGATGCCCACATAGAAGTGTATACACATATAAGTGTGTAATCACACACATGTACACATAGATTTATGTATTTGTAAACATACTGATCTTGAGTACTCTGATTCAAAAACTATGTTTGATATCAGAAAACAGTAAAGACATAATCTCAGACTTCATAGAGCTTATATACTGAAATTTTATCAATGTAGCTAAAATTAGTAACTCAGGAAACAACAGATGTTGGCAAGGCTGCAGAGAAGGGGAACCCTTTTGCACTGTTGGTGGGAATGCAAACTGTGCAGCCACTTTGGAAAACAATATGGAGGTTCCTCAAAAAATTAAAAATAGAACTATCCTATGACTCAGCAATTGCACTAGGTATTTATCCAAAGGATGCAAAAATGCTGATTTGCAGAGGTACACGCACCCCAATGTTTCTAGCAGCGTTATCATCAATAGCCAAATTATCGAAAGAGCCCAATGTCCATCGACTGATGAAAGTATAAGGAAGATGTGGTATATATATATACAATGGAATACTACTCATCAACATAAAGAATGAAATCTTGCCATTTGCAACAAAATAGATGGAACTAGAGTGTATTATGCTAAGCAAAATAAGTCAGGCAGAGAAAGATAAATATCATATGATTTCACTCATATGTGGAATTCAAGATACACAACAGATGAACATATGGGAAGGGAAGGAAAATTAAGATAAAAAAAAGAGACAGAGGCAAACCATAAGAGACTCTTAAATACAGAGAACAAACTGAGGGTTGCTGGAAGGGAGGTAGGTGGGAAGACGGACTAAATGGGTGATGGGCGTTAAGTAAAAGGAGAAAGATTTATATGATCTGAAGAGAAACCAAAATATTGGGTGATGTGCATTAAGGAGGGCACTTGTTGGGATGAACACTGGATGCTATATGTAAGTGATGAATCATTGGGTTCTACTCCTGAAATCAATACTACACTGCATGTTAACTAACTCAAATTTAAATAAATAATTAAAAATAAATTTATCAATATTTCCACAGGAAGAATTACAAGATGGTCAATTCTAGTTAATACGTTGTAATAGAATATCTAGTTTTTGATAAACAAAAAAATACATACATTTATTACATTCTTCCTAGTAATTCATAAACTATTGATCAGTTGTAAAAATAATTTTGATTCTTCATGGCATCCAATCATAAATGGACTATTAAGTTAGCCATCAATAAAAAAGTCATAGATATGCCATAGATAAGCCAAAAAACAAATGAACATTAATGAAATCTGGATGGTATTCTACAATCTTATAAAGCACATAAGATATCTGAAAAAGAAATACTAATATATGTGGCTACATGAACTTTGAAATATTTACAAATTAAAAAAGAAAGTGAAAAACTAAGAAAAGTATTTATAGATATAAGATAGACCAAATGTTCATGTTTTAAATAGATGCAAATCTTGGGCAAGTAAATAAATAAAACCTAGTATTTAAAATGTTTAATAGGGTGCCTGGATGGCTCAGTCGGTTAAGCGTCCAACTTCATTTCAGGTCATGATCTTGCGGGTCTGAGAGTTGGAACCCCATGTCGGACTCTGTGTTGACAGCTCGCAGCCTGGAACCTGCCTCAGATTCTATGCCTCCCTCTCTCTCTCTGCCCTCCCCTGCTCACATTCTGTCTCTCTCTCAAAAATAAATAAGGATTAAAAAAAATTTTTAAATGTTTAATAGACAAATGAAAAGATGAGGTTTTTTTCCTAAAAAATAATGAATACATATAAAAATTCAAACTCACTAATAATCTAAGGACTGCATTTTAAAATATAATAATCATATTTTACAAAACTATATCATTTAATTTATATTAACAATCATATTTGATAATGTTATGAGAAATCCCAGACCTTAAAAACAGTATAAATTGCTATAATTTATTTAGGAAAAAAATGGCAATTTGTATCCAGAATCTTGAAATGTTTTCACTTTGCCACTTCTAGTGATCTTTCTTCAAGAAACAATCTTTAGCATAATGTATGAAAAAAATAAACAAGGATTTTGTTCCAACACATTGTGAAGCATAGGAAAATAAGAAAACAATCTACTCATTTCCAATTTAGCATAATGTTTAAGAGCTTCAAGAAATCAGACAGACTTGACCTTTAGCAAATTATATAAATTTCCAGAATGGATGGAAGTTATCTAGCTTGCCACATAAGAATAAATTCTGATTGGTGTGTTTCCAGATACCCCAGGTGAAGAAAAAGACATCCGTGTAATAACAAGGTTCCAATTATATGTTTCTTTCTATCATTGAAGCATACCTTTTGTTGAAAAGTCACAGTAAACTTTTCCCTTATGTTGGCTATAATTTTGCCACATGCTTATCCTCAAACCACACAATATATCACATATTGGCTTTTAAGGAATGTGCAACAGCAATTAAGTGAAGAAAAGATAGTCTTTTCAAGAAATTGTGTTGAAAATGTTGGGACATCCATATGCAAAAACAAAAACTCAACCAATAGTTCATACCTCATGTGTTATAGAAAAATATGCTCAAAATGGATCTTAGGCCTAAATGTAAAGCATACAACTTTTAAACTTTTAGAAGGAAACAAAGGAGAACATCTTTTGTGACCCTGAGTTAAGCAGAGATTTTACACGTGACACCAAAAACATGATCAGCAAAATTTTTGAAAAATTTTAAATTCAACTTCATAAAAATTAAAACTTTTGTTCTGCAAAAGTTACTTAAGAGAATAGAAAAAAAACAACTCACAAGCTGGGAAAAACTATTTGCAAATCACACATCTGACCAAGTTTTTGTTTTTGTATCTAGAATTCATGAAGAACTCTCAAATTCAGTAGTAAGAAAACAAACTGCCATAACTCAATAAAATGAAATGTGCAAAAAATTTGGAAGACACATCCCCAAAGAAATTGTACTGATGGAAAATAAGTACATGAAAAGTTGCTTAACATCATTATCCATTAAAAAAATGCAAATTAAAACCATAATGAGATATATATATATATATATATGGCAGAAAGAAAGAAAGAAAGAAAGAAAGAAAGAAAGAAAGAAAAAAAAACTGAAGGATTCAGAATGACTTGGAAATTTCATATGTTGCTAATGGGAATGCAGAAGAATAAAGTCACTACTGGAAATCAGTTTGGCAGTTTTTTATGAAGCTAAACATATACTGACCATCCAACTCAGCAATCCCACTCTTAGGTAGTTACATAATTGAAATAAAAACCTGGATTCACACGAGAACACGCACATGGATATTATACCAGTCTTATCTGTAATTACCAAACACTGGGAACAACTCCTATGTCCCTCAGTTGGGAAATGGATGACCCTGCTGTGGTCCATCCACACAGTGAATCCTACTTGGCAATAAAAAGGAACACACTGTCAGACACTCCACAGAAGCATGAATTTCAAATGCATTACTCCAAGTTAAAGAAGCTACACTCAAAAGGCTACATATGTGATGGCTCCATTTATATGACATTCTAGTAAACACAAAAGTATAGTGACATAGGACAGATCAGTGGTTTCCAGCAGTTAAGAATGGGATAAGACGCAGCCTGAGAAACATTTGGAGAATGATGGAACTTTTCTGTATTTTGCTGGTAGTTGTGGTTATATAATTCTATGCATTTGTCAAAACTCAAAAAGAGTACAAAGGATAAATAAGCAGAAAACAAATGATAGGAGTTTTATATTCTTCCAAACTTAAGTATGTTTGATGGATTTCTAATCAGAGTAGGGTTTAATATCCTTTACTTTTTCATTCTTTTCTCAATTTACATTTTCTATCAAGTGCTTATCATTTTGAGTTTTAAAATCATGGAATGTATTCCACATTGAATAAGTTACTAGCTACATCATTATGAAGAAGTTATGTAATTTCTCTGAACCTAATTTTCTTATTTCATAATAGATATAACAGTATGTGTCTGATAGTACAGATTTTAAAAATTATGTAGACGCACAGAGAATAACTAGAAAAATGCAAGGCAATATTAATATTTTTTATATTGTCAGCAACTATTAACAAAGGCTGCACTCACTGGAAAAAGGTATCTGTATGAATTCACAAATAAGTAAGGAAAACAAGGAATGTTGCATAAATTATATTAGTGAATCATGTAACGAGTCTAAAAAATAGACCAATGGACTTCAGGGAATAATCCAGAATTGGCAGAAGGATGAATTAGATAATTTAATATGTATTTTCCATGTCTGATTCACATGGTTATGTAAGCAATAAACTTATTTCTTCTATCATTAGGCCAAGAACATGCCAGATAAAAATATGGTTCTTCGAAACATGGAGAGAATTTAATTTGAGAGAAAATTATAAGAGACACATTGTAATGTGTATTACAAAATAAACAAAATTGCTTAAAAAAACCTTTCCTAATCAAATATTAGCAGCGGTTAGGTTTACAAAGCAAGGTATCTAATCTCCTAAATCTAGTAATGTGGTTAGAACTAAGTAAAAGAGTAAAAGAATTCACCATTGCCCCTAAAAGGTAATCCCCTCAGTGTCTTATCAAGGTCAAGTGAGCACAAGAAATTGCAGGCTTTCCAAATCCACAAAAACATGCAGCTAAAAAGCCACACCTCACAGCACCTGGTAAACATTTAACCCCAGAAACTGAAAGGTGATTTGGGGTAAGCCCTCAAAAGTAGATGACTGTTGTTAAACTAACTGGGAGTTCTTTTATTTCATAATTATTTTCCTCTTAATTGTGGCGGTAGCGAAGAATTTAACACATAAGACTTCATAATAACATTACCCTGCAGAGACAGGAAGGAAAGAGGGGAGGGAGAAAAGAAGCAACATAGAGAGGCAATACCTTTCTCTTGTTCGTATCCCCAGAGGAAATGTTTTCAAAATTGAGACTTCCGGGAGAATATTTCTTAAAATCATATTTACCGGGGGGAAAAAAGCTGCTTGAGAGCTGTTCAAAATTTGTAAACAAATGCATTTCATCGGATTCCCTCAGGCCTGTATCCCTTCTTAGAGTTCAGAATGATCAATTCAAGTAACACCTCCCACACTCTTTCTTTTCTAAGAGACTGCTTCTATGCCTCTCCCTAAAAACACACTTCCTCTGGAAGAATCCACTGCAGGCAATCCCCAGCAAGAAAGGCGAGTCTTCTTCCCTAAGTGACTAGCTCCTGCCTGCAGACACGGGGCTGGCCTCTCTGCTCCTGCCCTGGGAAGTACTGGTATCGATTCTATGATCCAGGGATTTTACAAGCCAACAGTTCAAGGAAGGAGAGAGTAATAAGATCATTGAGTCCTTTCATGCGAAATAGAAAGGTCTACATCTGGCCAAAAAGTAATTCAAAACATGAAACTTATAACATTTTACTCGGTCTTCTATAGAGCCTGCTGCATGGTGACCTCAGATTAAAAAGACAAATGTGTGTATTCCTACTCTTTTGAGATTTTTTGCCTTATAAATGTATATTTGAGCATGAAAGAAAAGTTGAGCTACATATATTATTAAAATTTAATGCATGAGAAAATTTTACTTTTCTTTTCTTTTCTAATCAATATGTTCCTTTATTATCCCACTTCAGAGAACTTGAGAATTTTATTTTAATTCAACTTTAACACGTGCCTATTTTATTTTATACAATAGTGTGATAAACTTACCTATAATATGTTTCAAAATTAATGTCCTGTATCTACTCGTGAAACTAAGAAAAGCCTTTCCAAATTGGGAAGGAAAATTATTAAAGAGAGGGTGATTGACTGGGCTGCATTTTGAACTACCAAGATTATATATAAGTAGAAGTTGAAGTTTGTCCTGGAAAAACTATCTACCCATGTATGACAAGAAAAAGTTAATCAAAATTTTAAAATAAAGAGGTTTTAAAAGTAAATAAAAGCACAAACATACTAATAGAAAAATGACAAAGATGTAAACTGGTTATTAACTAAATAAAATTCATCCTCACTTTCAAAGATGGAAAAAAACTCAACATGGGAATAAAATATTCCTTTGCATCTATCAGGCAGTCAAATATTACAAATTGAATGATTAGTGCTCCTGAGGAGACAGAAATCAACACATTATAAACTCATGCATGCACACTTAGTAATATCACAATGATTTCTAGAAAAATCATTTAGAGACATACACTTTAAACTCATTGCCGTATCTGACTTTAAGAGGTGAAACAGAGACAGAAGCAAAGAATTTAATCAAAGCAGACTTTAGACTCGTAAGCAGTGTGTTAATTTTGTTCTTCCTTTTTGCTTTAAGAAGACATTCTCATAGCACTTGTGTGATTAAAAATTGACACAAAAACTTGCAAAGAATTCTTACACTATAATGGCATATATAACTCAGTACTTAGTAAGAATATATACACGCCCATCACAGCAACCTGGAACCAAGAGAGACCTATGCATCAGGAACAGGAAAAGTTGACAAAACTCTAGGAGCCAGCCAGGAGCCTTGGCCCAGGGTCCAAGGATGCCCCAGCTTCACCTTCATTCTAGATTCAGTCAGCACTAGGTTGAGATGGCACTTGTTTAGTTAAAGAGTACAATGGTGGAAATTGTAGGTGTCAGTCAAAACCTAGGAGACGGTCAGAAAGACTGCTACCCATGAATCTCTACATAGTTGTATACCCTGCCCTTGGCTGAGATGTGGAATAGGGATCCAAGTCAGAGGAGGAAGAAGAGCCACAGCAGGGCAGAGTAGCAGAGATCCCGAGAAGAATGGCAGGATAACTGTATGTTAGGTAAACGCCAGTAGGCAAAACTGGAGAAGGCTGATGCCTTAGTCCCACAGATTAGGATCTCACATAGTCATTCAGGAAACAGTAGCCAAAGACAACCCAAGCAGCCTGGAATTGTCCCCCCCCCCCATTACTTAAATACAGGGTCTTTAGAGAAAGATGATCTGGGGAGCATGTTCAGAGGTGCAGCTTTAATGCCAGGCCATCCCTCACAAGTCTAAGTGGGTCACGTGTTCATCGCCTCCACTAGCTAGTAAGACAGTGATCAGGATTTGAGTGTACAGATGGAGAACCTTGTGGGCAAATCCATGAGGGACTGGAGAAGGAAGGAGAGGCTGGAGAAATGGATCTGGCCATGCCTATATTTTTTTTATTTATGAAAACAATACATGCACACTTCAGAAAAGAACAAATAAAAAGCAAGATTTCATCCTTCCCTTACCCAGTCCCACTTCTAACAGGTAACCTCTTTCAATAACTTCTGAAGTTAAATCTTGATATGGTTACTGTATCCAATTCCAGATAATTCAGTTTTGTCTTAATTTGTTGATTTATCAGCTCTAAAATACATATATGTCTTTGTGCTATGAAAAATGAGAACCTTTGCTTATGATAGTCTTACCTACTTTCCTGTATAAGTTCTGTTAGTTTTAACTCTTCTATTGGCCACTTGTTATACATTTGTTAATTCTAAATTGTTATGCCCTTTTTTAACCAATTCTGAGCATATATAGTAAGTCTCCACAATTTAACATGTATTACTCAGTTTTAGTAACTGCCATAACAAACAAATGTACAGTCCAAATGGCTTAAGATAAATGTTTTATTACTCACAAAAATCACAATTCCTCATGCATTTTCTCACTTGGGTTCCAGACTGACAGAGAAGTCAGTATCTTGAAACCTATGAGTTGACACCACAGAGGAAACAGTTTGGCAAGTTTCAAACTAGTAATTAAATGCAGTAGCCTAGAGGTAACACTTGACACCTTTGCTCAAAACTCATAGGCCAAACTTATTAAAGGTTTGAATTCATCTTTTTACATTCTTCTTAGATCTCATAAATACACACAAATATCAGTTGGAAGTTTTCATTTGATTTTTACAACAACAACAAAGTGAGATCAAATTACCACATTTTAGGAACTATATTTTTATTTTTTATTTTTTTAATGTTTATTTATTTTGAGAGAGAGAGAGAGAGAGCGAGCACATGAGCAGGAGAGGTACAGAGGGAGGGGAAGAAATAAAGAAACCTGAGCAGGTTCTGTGTTATCAGTGCAGAGCCTGACGCAAGGCTTGGACTCACAAACTGTGACATCATGACCTGAGCTGAAATCAGGAGTCAGACACTTAACCAAGTGAGCCACCCAGGGGCCCCAGGAGCTATACTTTTAAGCTGGATAATTCTCCAGGTAAAAATATGTAGACGTAACTCACTTTTTTTTTTTTTCAACGTTTATTTATTTTTGGGACAGAGAGCGACAGAGCATGACCGGGTGAGGGGCAGAGAGAGAGGGAGACACAGAATCGGAAACAGGCTCCAGGCTCTGAGCCATCAGCCCAGAGCCCGACGCGGGGCTCGAACTCACGGACCGCGAGATCGTGACCTGGCTGAAGTCGGACTTAACCGACTGCGCCACCCAGGCGCCCCCGTAACTCACTTTTTGAAGCCAACTGATATTCTATAGTTATGCTATCCCAAATACTACTAGCAACAAGTAGCTATTTAAATTTTTAATTAATTTAAATTTTTATTAATTAAAATTAAATAAAATTTAAATTGGACTTTCTTGGGGGCGCCTGGGTGACTCAGTGAGTTCAGTGTCCAACTTTGGGTCACGTCATGATCTCACAGCTTGACCCCCTCGTCGAACTCTGTGCTGACAGCTCAGAGCCTGGAGCCTGCTTCAGATTCTGTTTCCCTCTCTCTCTTTCCCTCCCCTGCTCACGCTCTGTCTCTCAAAAATAAATAAACACAAAAAAAAATTAAGATGGAGTCTCTTAGTCCACTAGCTACATTTCAGTTTTTCAAAATATCCAAATATATATCTAGTATCTGCCATATTGGATGGTGTAGTTATATAACATTTCCATCATTGAAGAAAGTTCTGTTGGTCAGAGCTAATCTATTATATGAACATACAATAATTCATTCAATCACCCCTCTATTAATTAGCAGACTGTATCTTATACCATTCCAAATGAATAATGCTGAATATACATTCTTGATCATAATACTGTATGTACTTGGGATTTCTATTGGTAGAATCCCAAATAGAATGCCTGAACTAAAAAAAGTACATACATTTTAAATGTTAAGAGATATTGTGTATTTATTGTTCCAAAAATGTCACTGCAATTTATTCTTCTGCCAGCAATATATCAGAGGACTCTGATGATCTCTAAGCTGTAGGCAACATTCTTCTCTTTATTGTTTTCAGTCTGTTGGGTTTTCATTAAGAAGCCTTTTAATCAATATTTAATTTATATTCCCCTTACCTCTAGTTAGGGTGAGAACCTTTTCGTATGCTTGCTGGCAATTTGTACTTTCTCTACAAAGAATTGTCTATTCATGGTCTTTGTATATTTTGCAATTCATTGTTTAATTTCTTATCAAGTGGCTGTTTTTTAAAAATACATTAATATTTTTGCCATATGTACTTGCTTTTTCACTTTATTGTACTTTTGTGACTTTTTTTGTGTGTTTATGAGGTCAAATTATCTTATCCTTAATGACATCTGGATGTTTATCTAGACTTTAACATCTGTACTTGCTTGAATTTGGCTTCTGTGTTCAACACTTGAAAAATTTTTCCTATAATGTCACCAGCAATGGTCTACTCGACAAAGCAATAAATATAACTCAGTCTTTATTTGACGAATTGTCTTTGATACATTGACCATTCCTTTCATTTTGAAACTTCTTTTTTGTCTGAAATCAATCTTTATTCATATTCCTTCTGTCTTGACCACCCCCCTCTCAGATCCACTCTCAGATACTCTTGCCCCATTTTTCCCCCTTCTTTGTAACATTCCTTGGATGATCTTTATTAGACCTATTGCTTGACAACCTTCCATATGTCACTGATTTCTATTCTGATAATCCTATGTAACTTTTCTCCTATAATAATTAGCTGCCTATTACAAATCCCAATTTTGGAAATCTCCCTGATACCTGGAATCCAATATTTCATAAATAGAACCCATCTTTCTTTATCTCCTCCTCATGCCTTTATGTCAAATCTATTCCCTGCTTTTAAAAGAAACTAGCCATCCATGCCAGAAACTTGCAAGACTTTCTTTAAAGTTTCTTTATCCTAACCTGTCTCAATCATATGTCCTACCAATTATATATCTTTTTTAGTATTCAATAGGTATATAGCTATTATCCATTGCTATTGACTTAGTTGAGGCTCTGATCTCCTGTGTGATTTTCCAATATCCTTCAATCATCTTCCTACCCTCCATTTTGTTTTCTTTCTAATTTGTTTTCTATACTCTCTGTAAAATGATCATAAAATACAATATGACAACAGTTTCCCCATTATTCATAAGTAGAATCTCCCTATGAAACCGTTTATAAGCTGAGATGGTATAAAATGAGGAAGCAATCATCATTAAGTTATATGGAAATTTTTTAAGTATTCCCAGATCCCTCCAAAATAACACTTTTAGGCCTTTCTGATACCTTAGAACGTCTTTTTTGCTAACAGATGCACAAAATAAATCGAGATAAAGAACAGATGCTCACAGACACAGTCCAAAGTGGCTTGATGCTGAGGCCCTGAGTGTAGTTCCCAGAGAACGAGCTTGGTGGTGCCACTCTGGCTACTCGGGCCACCCTCTGCTCCCATACAGGCTTGCTGCAAGGCCAATGCTGAATGCTATTTTTGCTTTTCACTTCTTTTCCTAAAAGTGAAAATCCTCTCCAGATTTCTTTTGGTTAGCAAAAACAGGCACTAATGCAATTCTTTCATAAAAGCAAGGTGGCATAATGCAAACTTTCAAAAAGCAGGGGACACCTGTATTGCCTTTAAATGTAACATCCTTAAGTGACCCTTTGTCACTCTCAAGATCAAATTCAACCTCTCACCATATACTAGGAGGCATATCATCTTGAGATACTATATGCCTTTACTCACTCACCTCTCATATTTCCAGCCATATTTCCAGCCATAAAGATATGTTTATACTCTCCTGAGTGCATCATGTGTTTCTTCCTTGGCACAGATTTAGCCTCTAATCTTTATATCTCATCCTCTCCTTTAAATCATCACATAAAAATCACCACTTCTCTGAAGCCACCCCTAACACTCTCACACCTCTACCAGTATTGAGTGCCAATTTTGTTATGACTCTAAACCCCATGATTACAGTTAACACTCTGTGCTGTAGTGATTAAAATTATTAGCTTTTTTGGTTTAGTTTCTTATGACACTCATGAGACTGTGAGCCCTTTAAAGATGAGAATGCCAAAACATTTATTCATTCATTACCCAAATATTTAGATTATATTATATACACTTTATATCTTATTAGCAAATTCTACCCTTTAGAACAGGTTGCATGGAGACAAGGTTAAGAAATAGTCCTGGAGTCAGACGATTTGGTTTGAATTCTGGCTCTATCACCTATAACCTGTGTAAATTAAGGCAAATAGCTAAGCCTTGTTAAGTGTCAGTTTCCTCATGTCAGGAAAATAATGCCTATCTCACATAGATATTTTGAGAATTAACTGATATATTTTAAACTTTTAATACAGAGATCAGCACTTAGTAACCAGTACACAATAATTTTCATCTTTAATATATAAATTTTATAAATACAGAGTGATAAATACAGAGTGATAATTTAACATGTATATGGCTATTTTCTAGCCTAATATAAAAATAATGCTCCTGGTTTGCTCTGTGTTAGCTTTGAGAAGTTATCTACACCAAAAAAACTCCTGGAAATAATAAATTCAGTAAAGTGGCAGTATACAAAATGAATACTGAGAAATTGGTTGCATTTCTATACACTAACAACAAAGTCACAGAAAGAGAAATTTAAAAAAATAACACCATTTACAATTACACCAAAAAGAAAAAAATACCTAGGAATAAACTTAACCAAAGAGATACAAGACCTGTACTCAGAAAACTATAAAACGCTTGTGAGAGAAATTGAAGATGATGCAAATAAATGGAAAGATAGCCCATGCTCATTGGAAGAATTAATATTGTTAAAATGTTCATATTACTCAAGGCAATGTACAGATTCAGTACAATTCCTATCAAAACACCAATGGCACTTTTCACAAAACTAGAACAAGTAATCCTAAAATTTGTATGGAACCACAGAAGACCCCAAATAGTCAAAGCAATCCTGAGAAAGAAGAACAAAGCTGGAGGCACCACAGTACCAGATTTCAAGATACATGAAAAAGCTATAGTAATCAAAACAGCATAGCGCTTACAGAAAAATAGATCAATGGAACAAAATAGAGACCTTGGAAATAAACCCACAATTATATGGTCAATTAATCTATGACAAAGGAGGCAAGAATATACAATGGAAAAAAAACAACCTTTTCAATAAATGGTGCTGGGATAACAGGACAGCTACATGTAAAAGAATGAAACTGGGCTACTTTCTAACACCATACACAAAAATAGACTCAAAATGGATTAATGACTTAAATGTGAGACCTGAAACCATAAAAATCCTAGGAGAGTAATTTCTCTGACATCAGCTGTAGTAATATCTAGATACATCTAGATATACCATTTCTAGATACATCTCATACGGCAAGGGAAACAAAAGCAAAAATAAACTATTGGGACTACGTCAAAATAAAAAGTTTTTGCAAGGCAAAGGAAACTACCAACAAAACAAAAAGACAACTTGTTGCATGGGAGAAGATATTTTCAAATGATATATCTGTTAAAGGGTTAATATCCAAAATATATAAAGAATTTACACAACTCAACACCAAAAAACAATGTGATTAAGAAATGGGCAGAGGACTTGAATAGACATTTTTCTGAAGAAGATACAGATGGCCAACAGCATGAAAAGATACTCAACATCTCTAATCATCAGGGAAATAAAAATCAAAACCACAATGAGATACTATCTCATCCCTGTTAGAATGACTAAAATCAAAAAGACAAGAAACGAGTGTTGGTGAGGATGTGGAACCCTCATGCACTGTTGGTGAAAATGTCAATTGGTACAGCCCCTGTGGAAGGGCATGGAGGTTCCTCAAAAAATTTAAAAATAGAAATATTATATGACCCAACAATTCTAATATTGGGTATTTACCCAAAGAAAAGATATTTGCTAATATGAAAAGATATATGCTCCCCTATGCTTATTACACCATTATTTACAATAGCCAACACATGGAAGCAACCTCAGTGTCCATGAGTAGGTGAATGGATAAGGAACGTGTGTGTGTGGGTGGGTGTGTGTGTGTGTGTGTGTGTGTGTGTGCATGTGTATAATAGATTATTACTCAGCCACAAAAAAGGATGAGATAGTGTCATTTGTGATAACATGGATGGACTAGCAGGTGGTATGCTAAGTGAAACAAGTCAGACTGAAAAAGATAAATATATAATTCCACTCATAAGTAGAATCTAAAAAAAATAAGTAAACAAAAAACAGATTCAGATCTATAAAACAGAAAATAGGGGTGCCTGGGTGGCTCAGTCAGTTAAGAGTCCGACTTCTGCTCAGGTCATGATCTTGTGGTTTGTGGGTTCAAGCCTGGCGTCGGGCTCTGTGCTGACAGCTCAGAGCCTGGAGCCTGCTTCAGATTCTGTGTCTCCCTCTCTCTCTGCCCCACCCCTCCATTCACACTCTGTCTCTCTCTCCTTCAAAAATAAACGTTAAAAGAAAATTTAAAAAATATATAAAAAAATAATAAAAACATTAAAATTTTTTAAAATAAATACAGATAATAAATTGATGGTTGCCAGAGGGAAGGGGAGGGAGGGTTGGGAAAAATGTGTGAAGGCTCTTGGGGGATACAGGCCTCTAGTTATGGAATGAGTAAATCACAGCAATAAAAGGCAGAGCCTAAAGAATAGCGTCAATGATACTTTAATAGTGATGTAAGACAGATTGTACTTACACTTGTGGTGAACACAGCATAACATATAAAATTCTCAAATCACCAAATAGATAGATGATAGATGCATAGATAGATAGATAGATAGATAGACAGATAGATAGAAATAATCCACACTAAATGACATCTCTTTTTCAAAATATTCATTCTGTTCTTGCTACCCTGAAATACTTCTTAATATCATTTATAATTTTGAGATTTCTGGGTTCTATATCCTATTCATTTGATCTACATTTCTATCTTCATGCAAATACCACAGTCTTATTTATTGGGGCTTTTTAGTCATTTAGTGTGATTTTCTAGCTTGGTTCTCTTTTTACAAAGTTGTTTTATCCATATGTGAACAACAATAACAACAAAATTTCAACCCATACCTTGCACCAAAAACAAAAACTAACACAAAATGGATCTTAGATCTAAAGGTAAAACTTACAATTATAAAATTTCTCAAAGAAAACATAGGAGAGAGCCTTTAAGACACTGGTTTAAGCAAATATTTCTTACATACAACATCAGAAGCATGATTCATAAGGGCACCTGGGTGGTTCAGTCACTTGAGCATCTGACTTTGTCTCAGGTCATGATCTCACGGTTCATGAGTTCAAGGCCTATGTTGGGCTTGCTACTGTCAGCCTGTCAGTGCAGAACCCACTTGGGACCCTCTGTCTCCCTCTCTCTGCCCCTCCCCTTCTTGCACTCTACCAGAAATAAATAAATATTTTTAAAAAGCATGTTTCTTAAGCAAATTGTTAAACTATATGATCCTTTGAATGTACTGTTGAACTCAGTTTGCTAATAGTTTATTGAGGATTATGGCATCTACATTCATCAAATATATTGGCCTGTCATCTTCTTTTCTTGTGGTGTTTTCTTCTGGTTTTGATATCAAGGTAACACTGGTCTTGTAAAATGAGTCTGAAAGTGTTCTCTCCTCTTTCACATTTTTGAAGAGTTTGTAAAGTATTGATGTTAGGTCTTCTTTAAATGCTTTGTAAAATTCACCCATGAAATCATCTGGTCCTAGACCTTCCTTGGTGTCAGATATTGTGCTAGGTACTGGTAATTCAAATCTGAGTCTTGTCCTCCAGAAATTTATGACTTAATGGTCAACCGTGTGCAATGCTACCAAGAGGTCAAGTGAGGTAAGGACAGGGACAATATCCTTTGATTTTAGCAATGGAGAGGAGTTTCAACCAAGAATGGATGGCAGTAGGGGCGCCTGGGTGGCTCAGTTGTTGAGCGTCTGACTTTGCTTCAGGTCATGAACTCACTTTCATGAGTGTGAACTCCGCATCGGGCTCTGTGCTGAAAGCTCAGAATCTGGGGTCTGCTTCGGATTCTGTGTCTCCCTCTTTCTCTGTCCCTCCCTGACTCGTGTTCTGTCTCTTTCTGTATCAAAAATAAATAAAAAGATTTTAAAAATTAAAAAAAAAAAAAAAAGAATAGATGGCAGCAGCCACAGTTTAGAGGCTCAAAATTAAATGGAAAGAAAAAGGTAAGAAGTAGATGAATGAGAATATTGAATTGAGTGCAAGATCTTTTTATGATCATGAAGATTAAAGAAGTTTTAAATACTGAAGGGACAAAATGAGAGAAATATTGAAAATTGAGAAAAATGAGGGAATAACTGAAACACTAACTCTAAGGTAGAAAAGAATGGGATTCAAACACAGGTGGTAAAACTGGCTTTTTGTCAGAAGAAAAACAGAAGATCAGTTGAGACCAACAAATGTGTGATTTTGGTTCAGAACCTAATAGAGTTTCTTTCAAAGTTTCTAATTTTTTGCATCATAAGATGGTCTCTGCTAAAAAGGGAGTGTTTTCCACTGAAAGGGAAAATATTTTGCCAAAAAGAGCGAGAGAAAGAGAATGAGTCAAAACTTTAAAATTACAGACCTTTAAAACCAGTTATTATTACTAATGAGATATGACTTAAAAATAAAAGCACCAGAGTATGGCATTGTTAAGTAGCATTAAGATCTCCTTTGTTTGATCACCATGATTGTATAAAAATATATCTACTTGTGAGTTTTCTCCAGGAGAGGAAAAAGCAATTATCAGGATTCGTCTATGAATGTGCAAAGGAGTTTAGAATATGAACTGTAAAGACTAGTCAGTGATAGCCCAGTCTCAGTAGAGAGGAATGTAGTGGACAGAAGTAGGATGAATGAAAGTCCCCAAGTAGTGAAAGAGCAAAGCATTGGTGGTTCAGTGGTAGAATTCTCAACTCTCAAAGTGGTGATAGAACACATGTTTGGGTTATCATTGAATCCACAGCTCAACTGGACTCAGATGGATCTCTGAATTATAATGTCAGAGGTAAGTTTAAGGATGTGACTATGTGGATTATGGGGGGAAAAAAAAGGAGCAGAGAAGAAGGTTGCTGGAGATACGGAGATGAAGGTTTCCAGAAAAGTGGAACAATCAATCTTGTGGATATTGGTTTCGCTTGGGGCAATGTTAACATGTGAAGTGTTAATGAGTTGGGAATAGGTGTCAAAGACTTTGAAAATTAGACGAATAATCAGAAAGTTTATAGAATTTAATGACAAGATGAGTAGATAATTATAGTCTAATGCATTGACCTTAGAACAGCTGAAATTTTTGCATGAAGGAGAAGACAAATATCATGAACAAAGCCATGGAAGTAACAGGAAAGAGAGAGGTGAAGTAAACACATGGGACATAGCTCCTCCATCTGCTGAGTATAACACTGTCTGAATTATGTGTTTATTATTTGATATCTTTATATACCTTGAGGGTAGAGACATAACTTAATGATCTTATATACCATAGAAGATGTGCTCTAAATACTTTTTGCTATCCATAAAAAATGTTGAATTTTTCCAGAAAAACTTTAAAAAATTTTTTCAAAAGATACACTTTTGCTGACCCCAAACACTCCCGCCACCATTGCAGACCTGTCAATAATGAGAATCCAATTTGAAAAAAACGAGGCATAGTCTTCTCTACTCTAAGATTCTAAACTCAAATATGAAATTCCATTAGGTCTTTCTTCACTTTCAGGATGCAGCGCAAAGTGCAAGGCAAAAGAGCTCACCTACTCTTCCTAATAATTTTCAATCAGACTATTAAGTCTCTTTTACAACCTGTTTTCACCTGAATCCTGAGTGTTTTAGAAAGTCAGTAAGTCAGTGCTTTTTGTCCTTCAGCTTCAACCTGAAAATTCATTCATAGGAAAGAAAGAAAGGTAGCATTGTGTCACATAACCCAAATAAGCTGATCAGGCAGATGGCTGAAGCATGGGTGAAGAAAAGAACCTCTCCATTGTGGTCACAAACACATTGTAAGAGGCTAAAGAGAGATAACACTGAAATGAGAGATAGTAAATTGGAGTTCGAAACGGTTCCTGTGTCTTCCATGATGTAGCTGTTTAGAAAGTTATTTAACATCTTTGGGCTAACATTCCTTACCCGTAAAATTGTTAGACAATTATCTGACCACAAAGGTCCATTTTAAGTCCATGATAAACAATTTTGTTAAGCTTTCTAGACCCTAAATAAATTGATGGCATTTATCTAACATAGTTGATCGCACCTAGCTCCCTACCTCAGTTTTCCAATACATTCTCTCCTCTGCCTTGTCATAGAACATCTTGGGTCTCTCAAATTATGGCTTAAAGCATTCTACTTGGCAAAATTTAGGATAAAATGTCTAAGACTGCACCCAAACTAGAAGAATTAACTTTTAAAAACTATTTATTCTGAGAAAGAGAGAGAGAGAGTCAGAGAATGAGAGAGAGGTGTAAGGGCAGAGAGAATCCCAAGGGCTTGATGCAGGGCTCAATTTTGCAAACCTAGAGATAATGATCTGAGCTGAAATCAAGAGTCAATCACTTAGCCGACTGAGCCACCTAAGTGCCCCTAGCCATTTCTAAATGACATGTTTATATTGCATTTTCTTAATTTTGTTTTTGTTTTGTTTTTGTTTTTTAGAGAGAAGGGGAGAGCAGAGGGAGAGGAGAGAGAAAATCTTAAGCAAGCTCCACACCTGCTCTACATCCAGTGCAGAGCCAGACTTGGGGCTCAATCCCAGGAACCATGGGATCATGACCCGAGCAAGAGTTGGAAGCTTAACAGACTGAACCACGCAGGCTTCCCTAAAAGAACTAACGTTTGATCACTGCTAGTTAAAGAACTCTAAAATAAGCAACTATCTCCTCTGACTTGAGCATGAGATGGTGTGGTATGCTGCGAAATTGCCTAAGTACAGTACCTGACATGTGGTATGTACCAGTTAAATATTAGTTTTCTTCTTTTGGGGTCATATGGGTCTTTGACTGGAGCCAAAATATATGTGTGCTTTTCTCCAGAGTGCAACAGAAGCACCAAATGTTTTAAACTGAAACTGACTCAAGCTCAAGACAAGAATAGAACCATTACCTGGTCCTGCTCCTGCTCCTAGGACTTTATTTTTCATTGAGAGGTGGCGCTTTGTTTGAGATGGAGGTGGGAATTCCTTTCTCTCCTCTAGTTATAGTTTCCTGAAGTGCAAACAGGAAGAATTAAGCTATTCCCTTTAAGCCTCAGTGTCAATTCAATTTCACACATAGAGCAAATTGTTCAGTGTTCTTGTTTTCAGCGTGGAAGCTTAATTTGGCTGTTCCTGACAATATAATTGGTGTATAAAAGCAAAAAAAAAAAAACCCCAATTTATACCATTTTGAACAATGTACTAACGACCAGGGTGTAAATATATATATGTATATGTACGTATATGTAATAATATACATATACATATCTATACTAATATATAGTATATACTATATATGCTATATATGTATATACTAGTATATACATATATATACTAATACATACATAATATATATACATGTATGTATATATTATTTAATGCACACACAGACACATACATCTTCAGAGTCCTTGACAACTCTGTCCTCCCCTCCCTCCCAATTTGGTTGTTCTAATAAAAGAGAAAAACTTAACACTGTAGGAAAAGACAAATATGGGGTGAATGGGTGGCTCAGTTGGTTGAGTGTCTGGATCTTGCTCTCGGCTCAGGTCATGGTCTCATTGTTCGTGGGTTTGAGCCCTGCTGCACAGGGCTCTGTGCTCACGGTGCAGAACTTGATTGGGATTCTCTTTCTCTCCACCTCTCTCTCTCTGCCCCCCACCCCAAATAAATAAATAAACTTAAAAAAAAAAAAGGAAAGAAAAATAGGCTAAATGACATTTTAAATATCTCTTGAGGGGATTACCAGGAAAATAGCCCAGTGCCATAAAGGGAATTAAGGGAACTGAAAGCCAAATGGGGAGTAGAGCGGAGGGGGGCAAAGCAATTCATTCTGCTGAAGGTCACTAATATATAACAAAACCACATGCAATGTGAAAGAGTCTGCATGTGTCCATACTGTGAAACAGTGGCACCACAGTGTCATAAGAACTGTGTTAATAATGCTTAAGAGTTTAACACAGTTAATCAACATAAAATAGGATTATCTTGTATCAATAAGAACATTAATAATAGATATTGAAATAGTACTTAACTCTAAATTACTAAAGCACTAGAAGGTAATTGAGATTTTTAACATATAAATTTTCCGACAATAATTTTATTTTCATGGAAAAATATATGGACTCTCAGAAGATTAAAAAAGACATGAAAAAATAGAGTGGTATCAGTGTGTGTGTGTGTGATTATTGTACATTTTGGCATAATAAAATAAGTGAGGGGTCAAATAAATTTTACTTTTGGGGTATTCTGGAAGATACATAGGAGAAAGGGAAGGGGGAGAGAATTCCTGAATAACAATCTTAGAAACTCCACACTAGTCAGAATAAAAGACGCGTTTTCTCCTGAAAATTTTTGTTTATTTATTTTAAGAGAGAGAGAGAGAGAGAGAGAGCAGGGGAGGGGCAAAGAGAGAGAAAGAGAGAGAGAGAGAGAGGGAGAATCCCAAGAGGCTCTGCACTGTCAGCACAGAGCCTGATGTGGGGCTCGATTTCACAAACTATGAGATCATGACCTGAGCCGAAATCAACAGACACTTAACTGACTGAGCCACCCAGGCGCACCTGAAAATTTTGTCTCAAAATGACCCTGCATCAACTACCCCAGCTGTTATGAATGAATACTGACACAAAAAACAAACAACAAACAATGGATTGTATTAACTTTAGAGGGACATTTACATCCCTTCACTGAATCTTCTTCACAATGTGAAGCATACACAACAGTAATATTTTATTACTCATTTAACTACTGAGCTAACTCCCAAAAAATATGATTAGATTATCCTTTGCTTATATTCTTTACACTTCTTGTTATAGTTGGTAAAACAATAGTGAATATCCCTAACAAATATTCACATAAATGTCTCACTTCCTATACATTAGTAGCTATCCTACAAAATAAACAAGTTGGAATTGGCCTGGGCCCAGCTTGACTCAACCCAACATGTGCCAGTCTCGTAAGAAAGGTAACATTCTGGTGGAACTACCAAATTTATAAATACAGAGTCTGACCTCTCTAGCTTCTTCTATACTTTATTCTGTTCTCTGGAATTCTTCTTGGAGGAACCTAATTGTTTCCATTTGAAATATTTTATCTCTCAGATGTTTCTTCTCAAGAACATCATCTAGCTATGTTAATATCTCTGTAATTTTTGAGGAAAATGTCTCATATTAACCCTTGTTATGAGCATGGACCATTCAGAGGCTATACTGATAAGTGTCTAAAAGACATGTTCTAGAGTCTGACTGTCCAAGTTTAGATCCTGCCTTTATCAGTTACTGGCTGTGTCCTCATGAACACGTTAATTAACACCCCTGTGTCTCAGTTTCCTTGTGAAATAGTAATAATAGCATGTTTTCTCAAAAATTTGCAACAAATGACATCCACAAAATCTTAGAAGACTTCCTTTCATAGTAGGCACTCAATATATATTAAAATCATTAATTTGCTGGTATGGGGGTAAGGCAGAAAGGAGTGAGAGGAAGGTTAACGTTTTTTCTTTGGTTTCTGATGTTTTTTGGTTATCCGCTGCTCCCTCAGTACATAGCCAGCACCTTCAGAAAGTAGTCTAGTACACATGACTTATATATTCCTAGATCATTACGTGCTGGATAACTAATACACAATGATTTATTCCTAAATTCTCTTATACTTACATATGCTTCTCAAACTTCTGCTCTGCTCTTGTTTACACAGAAGGGATGCATGTCTTTTCAAACATAAGATCTTGTTGTCCCTGATTAAAAACAAGGAACTTAATACATTCTTTCCATAGAGGTATTGCATCATGTAGCTTGCCATCAGAAAAGCTACATTTTACCTCTACTTTTTTTTTATCACTAAAACATTTCCCCCAGTCATCACTAAAGATTTCCCCCAGTCTCTTTATACATCACTTTAAACAACATTTGGCAAAAAACTTTGGCACAGAAACTTGTTCAAAATCCTTTTTTTTTTCAAAATTGAAATAACACCCAGTTGTTTCTCTTTCTTTCCGTATGTTCACATGCTCAATTACTTCTGAATTTGTTCACTATACAGAAACAGACCAAAAGGGTTAAGATTAAAGTGAATGAAACCACAAACATAATGAAGAAGATAAACTTAGATTTGTTGATAAAATCCCAGGAGACACAAGCAAATTTGGAAATTTTTTTCTTGAATTCTATAGAATGAATTTTTCAGCCTCAAAAAATAAAGTACTCTGCTTTACTCAACAGGCAATCAATGGAATAAGTAAGTCACTTCAAAGAAATAGAGCCTGATGGCCCTAAATCAGTACATACATCAGATACTTCCCAGGAAGATCCCATTCTGATATACTCAGGAAATCTAGAATTAGCTGATGAAATTTCCTTAATGAAATTTCTTTAACAATTCAGAGGATGATGCTAGCTTCCATAATTTGCCTAGACATCATCATACTCAGACAACTTATAAATACTGGAGGGAAATTCCATTTTCAGTCAAGCTTTTGTCAGTATTTTTGAAAAGCTCCACATTTTTTTTTTCTGGAGTTTTTATTCAGTGGTCATTGCCAAAACCCTTTGGTTGCTTAGTATCTGGCAGGAATATCTTGAGAATCTGGTTATTTTAGTTGAGTGGGGAAGAGGAAGGGGGTAATTCTAGATATGCAAATTACATGAACTTCAAGTTACAGATCAAATTTAAACCTTTGTATACTTGAGTTCATTTGTCTTTGGCAAAACAAGTCTCCCTGTGCCTAAAAGGAAAAAGTACTGAAACATACCTTACTGAGAAGGCAGGTAAAGTTGGTGGTACATCAAAAAGCTCATAAAACTAATATTTGATGATGTAAATGTAAATGAATTAAAAGCACATGGGTGAAAATTTTCTTAAAATATACAAAGTTATATGAAATATGTATTGGATTTTTCTTAGCCTGGCACAGTAGAAAATTAATTTAAGATGATTGGAACATTAAAAATGTGGCCAGGTTCACTTGTTCCTCAGACGTGTGCTGAAAGAATGGCATTTTATTTCAAGGCAGAATTCTTGTGATCTGAGAGAGCTTCCATCCATTTATTTTTATGGGTCCTCCAATTGTAAAGAGCCTCTGGGAGACTTCAAAACTCACACACGAGGAATTAAGATCTAAGAAATTCTTGTTACAACTAAGACAGATTTTAAAAAATCTACTTCTGAGTGATCCAAATTTGTATGTAGCTCTCTACTTATGATTTATTAAATTCATAAAAATGTCTCCATAGTTCCTAGATCATCAGCTTACAGCATGCATACTTCATTTGGAATTTTGCTTATGTCCACAAAACTCTGTTCTTTTTGTGCAATGCAAGTTGGTTAGTATTGGTGAAACAACCATTAGAGTTACTCAAAGTTACACATTGTATATTAATCTTAACCCTCCTTCTTCTTAGCTAACAGCCATGGTCAGAGAGATAGTGTTGCCAGTGGATACAACTTATTAAAAACTACTAATCTCAAGATCTATATTTTACATATGTTCACACATACAGTCTACCTACCCACATCACCACGAACCATGTGGCACTGCAGTAAAGATATGCTAAGGTTTCCCTGGGTTTGCAACAGAGTTATTTCTTGTAGATTTGTCCACATTTCATTCCCTGAACTCTGTCTTTTCTCTGTCACACCTTCACAGCCTCTCTGAGCTTCTCACTCATCTACTTCCTGGAGACCATTTATCCTCCATGATCACTTTCAATTTTTTTTTCTTTTTTTCAACGTTTTTATTTATTTTTGGGACAGAGAGAGACAGAGCATGAACGGGGGAGGGGCAGAGAGAGAGGGAGACACAGAATCGGAAACAGGCTCCAGGCTCCGAGCCATCAGCCCAGAGCCTGACGCGGGGCTCGAACTCACGGACCGCGAGATCGTGACCTGGCTGAAGTCGGACGCTTAACCGACTGCGCCACCCAGGCGCCCATCCATGATCACTTTCAAAGCGTTCTGTTTCCATGAAGAAATTCTAAGGATGGTAGCCTACACTGATTTCTCCCTTTCCAAACATGTATTGATAAGTATTTTATTAATTTAGGTTTTTCCCCATACACGTGTTTGTTTTATACATGTCGACTGCTATCTCACCAACCAAGTTTGTAAACTGTTAGAGGGCAGGGTGATGCCCAATACATTCTTTATTACCTTCCTCAGTGCATAGGAGGATGTCTGTGGTGTGTTTCCTATAATTAGAAACTGCTACAGGATCAGTGATGGCCCTTTTTGGTTTGGAGAAGCTATACCCTCTTATTCCACAGATAGACAAAAATGCCCCCTCATAATAAGTTACACACAGAAGTACGCTGAAGTTCTGGTAATGAACAGAAGGATAAGAAGAGGACTGAACAGGCATACTCACTCTACTTGGATCTTTCCTCACACAGAAGGAAGCCTGCTAGAGCAATGGGGCTATTCCTCAAGAAAGTTAGACCCAACTGATCACAGACATCCTTACAGACTTTGTAGATAAACTGTATCTCTTCTTTTCTCTTCTCTCTCACTCTTTGCCATTTACTCTTATTTCCAGATATAATATCTATTTTATTAATCTGCATTTTCTAAGATGGAATAGCAAAGAATAAACAAATCAGCTACTTCTCAAATCAAAGCACTTGTCTGGTTACATTGCACACATTCACATGGAGATATGATTGGAGAATTTAACTTCTGCTTCATCTAATATATTTGTTCTTAAAAATTTCATCTTATTTTGCTCTTTTTGTTCTATGTGCTTCTGTATTTCCTTTTAATCTGCCTTTTTCTATTTGGGTTATGTTGCTTAAGCTTTTATTTTCTACATAGTTTTGGATTATATGTGTGCCATTTCTAATTCTACTAGATTTCAGATTTAAAACCTAACAACCAGTTATGTTTTAAAGATTATAAAGCCTCTAACATCATATTAGAGGCATGATCTGATAAATTAGTGTCCTTTCTATTTAAGATGAAAATGTAATCCACCTTTACTCTACACATAGTTTCTACCCATGCACTCATCCACTTTTTGGTCTTCTCTATAATTATATGTGGGTTAATTATAAATTATTGAATTATTGCTTTTACATAATATGCCATTGTCATTTTGGACATTCGTATGTACTTTTGTACAAGTGATTGGTGTTAGCGAGCAAAACCAGGTATAGGCTACATTTCATCTAGTTTTCACTTTATTTTAGCCTCTCAAATACGTTGTAAAGTACAGAGATATTTTACATGGAAGTGACTTAACCGGTATGTAACAGAAGTCAAGTGCAACATGTCTGGCCATAGAGTGTCTAAAGGTAACAGCCCAGCTCTTGACAGTCAGAGATCTCTATTTTTTTTTAAAGAGTGCCAGGGCGTTTCACATCAGAAATACAACCATCAGGACTCACTTCTTCATTATGATCATAACAGACGTGCTTAATGATTATGTGTGGGTTGCTAACTCCCACAGCCGGTGACTTCTGGGCTTCTTCATCAGATGTCTGTTTGCACAGCCCTCGAGACTTCAATTTTGCTTTCTTTTTTAGTAATAAGAGTTTTTCCTCAAAAACTTCTTATTTTTTTAGGAAAATAAAATGTGTGCTATATTTATGTTAAGTCCTGGCATATTAGAGAAACTCCTTATGAAATATTTAACTTTATACTGTGCTGTCCACAAGTGACATTTTAAAAACATTTTCAGCCTTTCTTCTGAAAGCAACATTTATATAAAATAATAGCACCAGTCTTAAGTAGATGAGTTTTGACAACCATCAAAACATTCCCACCATCACGATCAGGATATTACTCCAAAAGATCTGCAGTCAACCCTGCCCCTCCTCTGGCCCCAGTCAACCACTCCTCTGCTTTGGGTCACTACAGATTAGTTTCACCTGTTCCAAAATTTCATATAAATGGAATAACATAGTAGTATGAATGCCTTTATTCCTGCCTTCTCTCATTCGGCATGTTTCTGAGATTCACCTAGTTGTATATATTAGAAGTTCGTTCCTATTTTCAGCCGTGTAACATTCCATTATATGAACACACCACAATTTGTTTAACAATTAACTTGATGATAAGCACTTGGATTGTTTCCATTTTGAAGTGATTATAAATAAAACTATTAAACATTCATGTGCAAGCCTTTATGTTGATGTACGTTTTCATTTCTTTGGCATAAATACATTAAAGTGGGATTACTTGGTTATGTGGTAACTGAATGTTTGACTTTACAAGAAACTGGCTAAATGTTTCCAAAAGGGCCATACCATCTACATTGCTGCCAGCAACATGAAAGAATTCTACTTGTTCAGTATGATAGTTTGTTTTGTGTTACTTTTTAAAATTTGAGCCATTCCAGGGGTGCCTGGGTGGCTCAGTCAGTTAAACGTCCAACTTTGGCTCAGGTCATCATCTGGCGGTTGGTGAGTTTGGGCCCTGCATTGGGCTCTGTGCTGACACAGCTGCTTCAGCTGCTGTCTCTCTCCCTCTCTCTCTGTTCCTCCTCCTCTCACACTCTCTCTCTCTCTCTCTCTCTCTCAAAAATAAATAAGCATTAAAAAATGTTTTAGATAAAATAAAATTAAATTAAAATAAAATAAAATAAAAAATAAAATTTCAGTCATTCTAGTAAGTAAGTAGATCATGGTATCCATTATGATTTAACTTGAATTCCCTGGTGATTAGTTATATTGAGCAACTTTTCATATGTTTACTGCCCATTCACATATATTGTTTTATGAAGTGTCTATTCAAATATTTTGCCCATTTTTATTGGGATGTTTTGGCCTTATTCTTTCAAGAGTTATTTATAAATTCTAGACACAAATTCTCTGTCAAATATATGGATTGCACAGACTTTCTCCCAGCCTTTGCTTTGCCTTTTTATTTTTTTTAATAGAATCTTTTAAAGAGTATAAATTTTTAGTTTTTGTGAAATCTGAGTTATCAAATTGTTCTTCTATAGCTAATACTTTTTTCTTCTTAAGAAATCATTGTCTGCTCCAAGGTTATGAAGGTTGTCTTCCACATTTTTGGTTACTTTTATTTTCACAGAAAATACTTAATTTTCTGCCTGTGTTCCTTATATTGCATTTTTAGATCTTTTGCAATCCTTTCCAACTGTTAGGCCTAGTTTTTATCAAATATTTTTAATGTGCTGGGCATTTTTAAAAATTTTTTTAAGGTTTACTCATTTTTTTAGCGACAGAGAGAGACAGAGCATGAGGGGGGGAGGGGCAGAAAGAGAGGGAGACACAGAATCTGAAGCAGGCTCCAGGCTCTGAGCTGTCAGCAGAGAGCCCGACACAGGGCTGGAACTCACAGACTGTGAGAAGATGACTTGAGCTGAAGTTGGATGCTTCACAGATTGAGCCACCCAGGCGCCCCTGCACTAGGCATTTATAAATAAATTATCTTACACAAATTCTAAAACAGTCCAAGTGAATTAAATATTATTGTTATCCTCATTTTGTAGAAGAGGTATGTAAAATATGGATAACGTAAAAAAGCCAAAGGGCCAGATTTCAAACCCAGGCAATCTATTCCTAGGGCTATGTTATGTGGCCCCTTAGTCCATTTCCTTTACTAGGACTTTCCAACTCACTCTGTTGTGTCTCACCTTATCTTTTATTTTCATCCAAGTTTTTCCTCTTTTTGGAGCTGTTCCTGGTTCCTAATACTTTACAATTCTTTGAGGATTTCAAAAATTTCTTGAACTTTCTTTTTTTATCCTAACATGTAGTTTTTAGTCTATCTTCCTTCACTAATTCTTTATCCTTGTCCATGCCTTCACCACTAAGCTACCAGGTTTCATGTATTTATGTTTTCACCTGTTCAAATATGGTAAATTCAGACTATTTTGACTGCAGATTTACTTTGTTAATATATAGTGTGTTCTGACATTGTGAGATTTTTGCATAACTCCTAAATGTGTACCTGTACATTTTTACCTACCCTGATATATGATTAGTTGGGAGGTAAGTGAAGGTCCATAGCTCCTACTCAAATTCCCCTTTTTCCTGGCAGTTCTACCCCATTGAAGTAACATGCTTTTCTGACCCAAAAGCCTGGTTACTGATATCCTAAATCAGTGCAGTCCGTGGAAGCTATAATTTTCATTAAGCATTCCTTCAGAGACTTTTCTAGGTTACAAACCCCACCAATATGGTTTACTTACTAAACAGCAACATGCAAGGGCTGAGACTTCCTCACACATGGAGTGCTTAATATCCAATTGGTTTTTGGAAATTACTATCTGTGAAGGATTACGTGAAGAAGATGAAGAAGAAATGTGAGCCACCAAGTTCTAGCTGCCTTAAGATGAGGAAAGATCAGGGTAGAAGGACAGCTGCTCACACCTTAAGTTTCTGAGTCTAAACAATGTCTAGAAGGTATAAAGGGTTTACTGAAGTTTTCCAGGCATCCTCTGTCACATGAAGCAATGCTCTAGTAAAGTTTTCACAAGCCAGTTCTATCTATATACATATCCATGTAGGAAGATCAACATGCAGGCACTGGAAATAAGTTAACTATTATTTTGTGCTCATAAAATGTCTGTCATGTGTTTTGATTCTTTGAAAGTATTTTACTGAGGGCTTAAAAGAAACACCATCAGGGTTACTTATCAACACCATTTTAAAGCAAAATTTCCATAAACTATTCCTTCTCATCTTTAAACCTCAAGTGCTGTTTTCTTTACTTTATTTATTGTTTATTTATTTTTATTGTGGTCTCACATTTCCTAACACAGCTTGAGTCAATACCTAGTAGTTAGCATTCAGCTGATTTTTTAATTTCACATTTTATTTAGACAATTTTATCTTATTGTATTGTATTTTCAAATGTTTATTTATTTTTGAGAGAGAGAGAGAGCATGCAGGAGTTGGGGGTAAGGGTAGAGAGAGAGGGACACAGAGGATCCGAAGCAGGCTCTGTGCTGACAGCAGTGAGCTGCCGTGGGGCTCAAACTCACAAACTATGAATCTTGACCTGACCTGAAGTTGTATGCTTAACTGACTGAACCACCCAGGTGCCCCTTATTTAGACAATTTTTAAAAAATTTATCATAATCTCATTTGGGGATGCTATTTCTAGCTTATCATTTTTTTTCTTACCTCTACAATTAAACATCAGCTTCCTTTATCGAAGGACAACAGCAATTTCTAGTTTCAAATCTGCTCAATGAAAATGGAATCCAGGGTGCCTGGGTGGCTCAGTGAGTTAAGTGTCCAACTTCAGCTCAGGTCATGATCTCGCGGTTCACGAATCTGAGCCCCCCCATCGGGCTCTATGCTGACAGCTTGGAGCCTGGAACCAGCTCCAGATTCTGTGTCCCCCTCTCTCTCTGTCCCTCCCCCACTCACACACACACACACACACACTCTCTCTCTCTCTCTCTCTCTCTCTCTCTCTCTCTCAAAAATAAATGTTAAAAAAATTGAAAAAAGAAAAAAAAAAGAAAATGGAATCCATAGTTTTTTATTCTTTTTTTTCTTTATAGATGAGAGAGAAATTGGAAAACACTGTTGAAAGATATATGAGATCCTCCAAAGAATTTATGTAGATAATTCACCTCAAAGAGCTGAAGCTTTGTTCCCCACATTTTAAGTCACTGGGGGCTGCATATAGTGATGTCCTTCAGGGAAGTATGATATATAATTGTAGAATAATTAAAGAGAAAAATAACCATTTTAAAGTAGAGATAAATCTGACAAACATTACCTTAGGTGATCAAGGCTAACATCAATAGTGATAACTCATGTTGATAGTATGCACCCTTGATATGATATGATGAAAATGACACTTTACCTCTTCCTCCCAATATGTCATAACCCAGGGCAATTGTGGGGAAAACATCAGATTAATTCCAATAGAAGAAAATTCTACAAAATACATACCCAGTACTCCTTAAAATTGTCAAGGTCATCAAAGCAAAGGAAGTGTAAGAAACGGTCATAGACAAGAGGAGCCTATGGAGACCAGATGACTAAATGTAATGTGGTATCCTGAATGTCATCCAGGAACAGAAAAAGAAAATTAGGTAAGACTAAGGAAATCTAGTAAAGTGTGGACTTTATTGATAAGAAAATGTTGATATTGGTTCCTTAGTTGTGACAAATGTACTATACTGATATTAATATTAATAACAGAGGAAAGTGCATGTGGAGTATATGAGAAATCTATTATATTTATAATGGCTCTGTAAATCTAAAACTGTAAAATAAAAAGATCTTAAATAAAATTATATGACATCAATTTATGTAAATAGATGAGAGTCTCATAGTATCAGACATATATCTGGATAAAAAGTAGTCTCCCAATAAATGACTGCTTAATTGATTTCAATTCAATGAAACAAGTACTTACCTGTGCATCAGAAGTCCTGTATGATAGGAGATGTCACATGCAGAGCTCTGTTATCTAAAAAGGTAACATGACTGATGGTTAAAATATAGACTAATTTTCTAGGCTTTTAAATTCCAACAGAGAACCTGATTACATTTGCACTGCTATTACAGGTGCACTACTGAATCTTTTTGGCCACAGATTTTTTTTTTTCAGAGACAAACAGAGGAAATTAAAACAGGAAAACTTTCTGCTTTAGGGTTTAAACATTTATTATGTTTGACAGCAGGTAACAGAGCTAATGCTATCTACTCACTACCTAGTCACCACTTTCTCTTTAACACTAGAGTTTGGCTCCTACTGAAGGTTAACCTCACCCAAACTATGACATTGATGCTACAAATATGTACATGATGCTATTCATCATGATGTCTATAATCTATTCCTGTCAATTCAAAGGAGTATCCTTTGTTTACATTAAAATTTTATAACGAATAGTTGAAGTGTTTTTTCAGGATATTACAAAAAGTGGCATGAAGTTTTACAAATTAAATTTTTCTCTGCTAAAGACAATTATGTTTTACAATAGCTAAGTTTCACCATTATCCCTCTGCAATGACATTCAATGACGATGTTAACGGTTAGCCAAATTAAAAACAAGAAATTTAATTTGCTCTTTCCAGGTAAAAAAAATAAAAGTGAAGTAGATTTTGTGGTTTAATGTTTATTAAGTTAATATGGGATATTAAATTAATACTTAATATATTAATATTAAATGAATGCATTCAATAATGTAATATGAAATTTACACATAAAACTAAACATTCCCTTATACATAGCATTTTTCTATTTTTTGTAGCTCTACATTTATTGCTAAAATAAATGTAGTTTATTTGACTTGAATCTAGAATGAAATACAAAGTGTATCTAACATTGTTTGCATAGGCTCTATAATTTATGATCCTTTTGGAACACTTTTAGTAGCTGCAGCAACTCAGCCTGGGGAGAAATATTAGTTAGCAAACAGCTGTGAGAAAAGTTTATGATGAAGCAAGAAAATACACTGATTTCAAACATAAATGGTTATACTTACATAAAAATATTTTTCCTGGCAATGGACTGGTCAAACATACAAAAATTAACATAAGTACATATTAATAAAAACGGGGATCACATATGACATTCAATAAGTCTGAATATTTATGAGGCCAGTTTAATAAAAACAGGAGTTGTTGTACCTTGTTTTCTTAGTGGGAGCTGGACCACTAACTAGCACAGGGTACAATTAATGTCAGGATTCTAGCTATTGGGTTGCTGGCTTTTACAGGGCAAAGATAGCAAACACTTATTATCCAAAACATTTTACGGTGCTGAGTTCCTTCAGTTGTAAACTTCACAGAGTAGCTAAATTCATGTGATAAAGTATAGAGGTGCTTTAATGATGGCCACTCAATAAAGACCAATAAAGTGGTTCTGGGTGAGACTGGAACTCTACTTCATTTTTAGAAGTGTACACACACATATACACACACACACACATGCACACACACACACACACACAAATGTATTGCAGTTTATGTAACATTTTACCTTTTGATTTAATGAAAGAAAGCAATAATACATTAAAAATGGGAAAATTCTTTGACCCATTCCTCCTAATCAGGAGCAGATCTTGGTATTGTTAATACTATAGGTTCTTTTGAAGATAATAGGAAGAAGTATCTACCTTCTAAAGCCACAAACATTTTTACTTAATTATTTGCAGTCTCATTCCCCATATGCATTGATTCTCATTTTCTTCTCATTGAAAGACATTTTAATGCAAAAGTATTCTTCAAGAGATCTTTGTGTGTTAAACTTCCAAGCCCTTAAAGGACATCAGAATATCCTTGCTGTACACACATTTATTTCAGTGTTACAGCTCTCTCTCTAACTGTTGAGAAATGTGATATGCAGTCAATTCTTATTCTTTTGTAAGTCCTCTAGAAACTTTTATACCTTCCTTTTTGTCTTCCTTGGTCATTGAATTCAACTATAGTCTATCCAGGTGTATTTTTTTTTTCTTTTATCTCTAACTCAATTGGTGTAGTAGATTGTTTGTAAAGATGAGTAATAATTTGTTTTCACATTTGTCTGCTATTTTTGCAACATGCCTTTAATGTTCCTCCTTTAAGAAAGAACAGTCTACTTTTCCATCCAGATTTATTAACAGCTATTTGTTTACCCCTGTTCATAGCAGCAATATTCGCAATAGCCAAGAGGTGGAAGCAGCCTAAATGCCCATTGACAGGTGAACAGTTTTAAAAATGTGGTAAGTAGAATGGTATTCAGTCTTAAAAGGAAAAAAAAATTCTGGCACATGGTACAATGTGGATGAACCTTGACGACATTATGGTAAATGAAATAATCCAGTCACAAAAAGGCAAATATTGTAAGATTCCACCTCTCTTAAATTAAATTCAAAGCATTTACATTAGTTTGAAGTAGTTAAATTCAAAGAAACAGGAAGTAGAATGGTCATTGCTAACGACTTGAAAGAGGGGGAAATAGTGAGTTATTTCTTAGTTGGCAAAGAGTTCCAGTTTTGCCAGATGAAAAGTCCTGGAGATTAGTTACACAACAATGTTATTATACTTAACACTACCGAACTGCACACTTATAAAGGTTCAATGGTAAGAGGAAACTTACCATTTTTTATGGACATTTTTAATGCTTTGGGTCTCAAGTGCTTCTTAAAATTCTTCTCACATTTGGAGAATTTCTTATATTCTGAGTCCATGCAAGGTACTCATTTTTCCAGTTTCCCTTGTAGCCAGATACAGGCATATGACTTGGCTCTGACATTCAAAATCACCCTTGCAAATCTTCAATTCAGATGCAGTGCAGAAGGTGACATCACACAGGATTTTTGCACCAGCAATGGTGGGAGCAGACACATGGTCCAGTGTCTTCTGACAAAGCAGCACTGATGGGGAGAGGGTCAGTGGGATGCTTCTGCACTGTGTGCCTGGTGCCAGCCATGGAGACTCTAAGGGGCCAGCCCTGTAGTATAATATGGGTGTTGTTCCCAGCTGGGTTGCATCCAAGTCTGAATCTGTCTCTGCAAGATATTCTGGGATCTACCTAATATCTTCAATAAGTTATTTTTCTGCTTGAATTAGCTATATGCCCTTTACTAGGTTCTTAACAATGGAGAGTCTGAGGCAAAAGCTGATGTGTTATTTTTTTTATTTGTACCAATATGAAAGCAGTATGATTGAAAGTTTTTCATCTTATTAAAAGAGACAGAATAACAACAACAACAAATACTGAACTGGCTGAGTTCATGTGGGGTAAACAGTAGTGACTATAGGAAAGATTGAAATCCTTGTTAGATAACAATAAAGCAGTTAGGAGACTTTGGCTATGGTGCCTTGGGGTTCAGTGTGCCTCACAAAGCTGGAGCTTAAAAAAAAATTCAAGAGGCACCTGGGTGGCTCAGTTGGTTGAGCGTCCAACCTCGGCTCAGGTCATGATCTCATGGTTCTTGAGTTCGAGCCCCGCATTGGGCTCTTGGCTGTCAGCACAGAGCCCGCTATGGATCCTCTGTGCCTCCCTCTCTCTGCCCCTTCCCCACTTGTTTTCTCACTCTCTCTCTCTTTCTCAAAATAAATAATTAAACTTAATAAACTGAATACAAAGTCAATGTTGCTTGCTAATGGCCTCATCCTCTGAGACAAAACAGTTCTGACAGACTAGGTTCTCAATGTGTGGAATTAATATTACATTTCAATAAGCATAATAAGCAAATTGATACATCTGCATCTGGAAAACAGCACATATTTTGCATCTGGGCTCTTAATTAATACGTGGATCTGATTTTTAAGAAAACAAATCCTATAGTTCCAGGTTAACACTGATTATACATTGACATTTACAATTTTTTTAAAATTCCCTTAACTATTCTTGGAGGTGGCTATTATTTTCTCCTTTTATAGATAAGGAAAATACAATCCAAAGTTTAGGAATCCTACCTAATAACACACAGTTAAAAACTCATGGAGCATTGATATGAGATCTGACTACAAACTTTCAAACTATCATTTTGTTTTTGTGAAAGTTTGAATTTAGTATGTGACTAGTAACCTAACTATTTTATACCTCAATTTCCCCATCCTCAAGAATGATTCAGTTTCCCTCTATTGACATTGGATTCAAAATGAAAAAAATTTCAAGAGAGTACCAATTATAAACATAGCATTCAACTAAACTTATAATAATTCTTGACGCTTTTACTGCATAAAATTCTGACTTCTTCTTTTTCTTTTTCTCTCTGAATTCCACATGGTCATTTACCTTCCTCACATCTTCAATTCCATTTAAGGAAAAATATAAACTGAAACTTTTTTTAGTGATAAAATAATATTCAGTAAAAAATACCCAATCATCATCATTTTCAGAACTCTTAGGGATTTGCCAGTGCAGAATTCAGCAGGTTCCTCCTAAACATTTTCCAAATGTCCCCAGCTGTGCTTCTCAGAATCAGGCCAGACCATGGCTAGACAGATAGTCACATCAAAGTGGCATCTTATGGACAAAGAGAACTCCCTCCTCCAGAAGTCTACCAGAGGATCCATGAGGATGAGATCATCCCTGCAAATATTGTTTGCCTTGCTTTTCTCTTTATTTTCTTAACCAGGAGAGTGTTTGTCCATGAAATGGTTTGGCAAGGCCTATTATCCCAGAGGATTTCTTAAACTAATAGTCCCAATGTCAAGCATAGGAAGAAAAGTAATTATTTTTGAACACAAAATATTCTTTATTATGAATTATCAAATTGTTTTTCATTTTGAGATTTCCAAAGTTTTATTTTTATCCCTATTTGTAATTTGGCCCAAGAATGATACTATCAGTGAAAAACCTATTGACTTGTTTTTTTGTGTTTTGTGTGTGTTTTTTAATCAAAAGTAAAATATTGTTTCGAGTTGAATGGGTGCCTCAATTCTCTGAAAAGCTCTTACACGACCTTACAGCTACTTGTTTCTCTTGTTGAAAAGTAAATGATTTCATTAGGGAACACCCTGGAAATGAGAATCAACAGTGGATATGTTTTCCTAAGCATTACCTGTTTGGATCTGAACATGATTGTTCTCCATAAAAGTTCATTTGGAATTTTTACTTCCAAAATAACTGGACTGAAATTAGGAAAAAGCGATCCCATCCCATTCTGTCCTTTTTTCCCCATCCGACTCTCCCTGCAAAGTAACTAGGCTCTATGCCTAAGAAAATAGTCACACACTCACAAGCTGTAAAGGGTAAAAAAAATCACTACTCAAAATGTAATTCATTGCCAACCACAATTCACTACTTGAACAACCAGCTAACCAGCTACTGACTCATCTAATTTTACTCTCACATTCATAAGAACATTTTACAAAAAAGCTCTTGAACAGATTCTTTATAAAATTGCTACTTGCAATTAGCTCATGCACTAGTATTTTGCCTGTGTGACTTTGTACATGCTGCTTTTTTTTAACTGCAACACCCTTATTCACCTGTTTAAATTCTACTGGGCCTTAAACTCTCAGCTCAGAAGCATCTTTCCCAGAAATCTTTCCTTGTCTGCTCTCTACCCTGGTCACTCCTTGTAGATGACTCCTTGTTGCTCCCAGGTGGTTGTTACACTAACATCCATTATGCTGCATTTTAGCTGCTAGTCCATCAATCTCCTATAGTAGGTTGTGAGCTCTGCGAGGGTAAGTGCTGTTTGGGGCCATATATAATCAACCCCTAAGACAGTGTCTAACACATTTTGTGGTCAATACATGTTTGCTGCATGAGTAAATTAATGCAGGAATTATCTACTCCAGAGGAAGTATCTGTTTCTGGTTGACTCTCCATCATCTATTCCCCACCATCTACCCCACAGCAACTCTCCTCATGCCAACAGAGAACTAAACCCTCCCACATGTTCAGTCTTGTGAATTTGTGGAAAATGATCCACGGTTCCTTCAAGGAAAGGGTTAAAACAATGTGTATTCTACCTCTAGCCACAGGAACTGCTTCAGGGATATGCATGCAATCTAATCTGAGCTGGTGAGAGTTTGCAGCATTTTGAGGGGAGGGAATGCCCTTTTCTTTTGCAGAAACTATTCAAAGAAGGCATTCTGTTTCAATGCACATGATTACAGAAAAATGACTACAACCTCAAGAGCTGCTAGTGACTATCTTGTAATGAAAACAGGAGAACATCCCTGACAGTAGAATGCAGGAGGAAGCAGAATCAGGAAATAGCAAGAGAAACCATACCCTGCTCACATTATTTAAGACTTGAAAAAAGACGTCTCTAAAGTTAGTCCCTGGGCTATTCAGTTAGGAGAGGCAATATTATTTTTAAAGTTGTTTGAATTAAGTTTTCTGTTCCTGCAACATAATTAGCTCTTTTTACTTAAATGGCTCAATTTTTCAACCAAATCTTCCTTTAGCTCAGTCTCCCATTTGATAAAATATTTCATCATCCGCTTCAGTTCTCCCCTAAGGGCATAGTAAGAGCAGAGTGGAAACAACATGGGTTTTGAATTCAGATAAACAGATGTTTTCATTTAAGTTCTACCTTTTACTATCTGTGGACACTGGGCAAGGCATTTTACCCTTCTGGGTCTCATTTTCCTCAACCTTACCTACCTTAAAACTCACTGGAGGATTTAATGAGATAAACATATTTAACTTCATGCCTATGAGTTAGACGTTCATAAGATAATTTATATTTTTCTTTCTTCCCTTGTAATTCTCACTAGCTTAAATTGGCTCATGGGGATTCTGACATTTTGAGCCTCTGAAGCATAAATACCTTTTCATTCTACATCTAACAGCTACCATATAAAACCCCCTGATGTCATCAGCATTCAGAACAGCCTTTCATGCCATTTATACCATTCACACCCCAGTTCTGCCATCGTTGTAAACACCAACTCATCAACTTTCTCAAGTCCAAATCCACACTTTACATTCATTCTTCTTGATCACATGTCTATGTTTAATTCTACTTGCACTTACTGAGCACCTACTATATGCCAGCTTTAGAGAGACACAGCTGAGTAAGACATGGGTTCCTCTCCTCAGGATCCTTACATCTAGAAATAGAGACAGATTTTCTAAATTAGATAAATTCAAAAGACAGTAAAAAATGATGAGGGCAAGAGTTATATGCATGGGTCATATAGGTGCACCCTGAAAAAGAAACTAGTGTGGAAGCAGACAGTCAAATCAGGAGGCAATTATAATAAACTAGGGGAGAAATGACTGTGGTTGACTCAAGATGGTGCCAGTGGAGGAAGTGAGAAGTTAACAGATTATGGATATATTTTAAAATTTGAGCCAAGAAGTTGTGCTGATGGACTATATGAAGAGTGTGAGAAAGAGGTGTCAAGGATAGCTCCCAACTTTAGGGGAAGAGAAATTTCAAGAATATAATTATATTAAGTTTGATGAGGAAGACTGTGAAACAGAAGCTCAGTAGAGATATACAAAAGGTAATAAATACATACATACACACATACATACATAGATAAATATGGATTATAGATATATAGATATATAGATATATACATGCCTGGAGTTTATAGTAAAGACCTAGATTAAGATATACATTTGAAAGCTATTTGCATATGGAAGGTGAAAGCTTTTGTGATTGAGTAAGGCTATCAAGGAAGCAACTGCAGATAGAAAATAAAAAAGATCCAAAGACTAAGACTTGGACTCTATTGTTAAAAGGTTGGGGATATAAATATACATGCAAAGAAAATAACTGAGATTATATGCAACAAAATTGTAACACTGAAAAGGGAAAGTTATATTTTCTTTCTCTTCATTTGCTAATTTTTTGATAGTGAAAAAGTATTCTTATATAATTGAGACTATTAAAAATTAAAATAAAAACTTGCTAATCATACATAAATTTTATAGGTAAGAAGACAAATTAGTTGATCGCTTAATTTGACCTTTTGTGTCTTTTAAGTAATTCCAGATTCTAAGTTGTTTTGTGAGGGAGATGCTTACCATATTCTCCAGACTCTCCTCATCCTCACCAGACTTCAGTGTTATCCCTCTCTACATTTTTCTAGGATCAATTTAGAAATGCTCCTGGTATTAATTGGACAGAGCCAGTCCCAAACACCAAGGTCCTGTCATCTGTCACTTTGATGGAATAACTGGGGTTCTACTCTATACTAAGGACTAATCTCTTCATGCCCTATTGAATAAGTAAACTTCTGTCTTGTTCTTTACTCTTATAGAATTCCTTACCCTCATCACCTTCCTCATCACCTAGGATTAGGATGACCTCCAAGGTGCTTTATACCCAAAATAAAACAAATAGACTACAAAGAAAAACCATTATTTTCTTTAAACTAATGGACTATCTTCTTAAATACTTTTTATTTTGACAAAATAATCCTTGCCTTTGTAGTTTTCCTAAAATCATGTGGCTGAGTTATAAAGATAAAGGTCAAAAAGTTCATCATTAGAGGTATATAAACAAAAATAACATCTGAATTGTCAATTAATACGTAGTAACACTGCTAAATATTGCTACAAGTTTTTCTTTCAACCTTTTCTATAAAAGACAGTTTGAAGATTTATCCAATATTATCATTCACAGTGAAATTGCCTCATGAATAGACTTATCTTGAAAGCATGCAAAATATACTTATACATAAAACCAAAATTATTGGAGAGACAGGAAGATGGCGGCGTAGGAGGACGCTGGGCTCACCGCGCGTCCTGCTGATCACTTAGATTCCACCTACACCTGCCTAAATAACCCAGAAAACCGCCAGAGAATTAGCAGAATGGAGTCACCGGACCCAAGTGCAGACGAGAGGCCCACGGAAGAGGGTAGGAAGGGCGGCGAGGCGGTGCGCGCTCCACGGACTGGCAGGAGGGAGCCGGGGCGGAGGGGCGGCTCGCCAGCCAAGCAGAGCCCCCGAGTCCGGCTTGCAAAAGCGGAGGGGACTGACGGACTGTGTTCCGACAGCAAGCGCGACTTAGCCTCTGGGAGGTCATAAGTTAACAGCTCTGCTCGGAAAGCGGGAAGGCTGGACACAAAGGGAGGGTGAGCTGCGGAGCCCCTGGACGACAGAGCTCAGTTTGGCGGGGAACAAAGGCGCTCGCCAGCGCCATCTCCCCCGCCCATCCCCCAGCCAAAATCCCAAAGGGAACCGGTTCCGGCCAGGGAAATCGCTCGCTCCACGCAAACACCCAACTCTGTGCTTCTGCGGAGCCAAACCTCCGGCAGCGGATCTGACTCCCTCCGGCTGCCACAGGGCCCCTCCTGAAGTGGATCACCTAAGGAGAAGCGAGCTAAGCCTGCCCCCCCTGCCGCCGTGCACCTTGCCTTCCCACCCCAGCTAATACGCCAGATCCCCAGCATCACAAGCCTGGCAGTGTGCAAGTAGCCCAGACGGGCCACGCCACCCCACAGGGAATCCCGCCCCTAGGAGAGGGGAAGAGAAGGCACACACCAGTCTGACTGTGGCCCCAGCGGTGGGCTGGGGGCAGACATCAGGACTGACTGCGGCCCCGCCCACCAACTCCAGTTATACACCACAGCACAGGGGAAGTGCCCTGCAGGTCCTCACCACACCAGGGACTATCCAAAATGACCAAGCGGAAGAATTCCCCTCAGAAGAATCTCCAGGAAATAACAACAGCTAATGAGCTGATCAAAAAGGATTTAAATAATATAACAGAAAGTGAATTTAGAATAATAGTCATAAAATTAATCGCTGGGCTGGAAAACAGTATACAGGACAGCAGAGAATCTCTTGCTACAGAGATCAAGGGACTAAGGAACAGTCACGAGGAGCTGAAAAACGCTTTAAAGGAAATGCAAAACAAAATGCAAACCACCACAGCTCGGATGGAAGAGGCAGAGCAGAGAATAGGTGAACTAGAAGATAAAGTTATGGAAAAAGAGGAAGCTGAGAAAAAGAGAGATAAAAAAATCCAGGAGTATGAGGGGAAAATTAGAGAACTAAGTGATACACTAAAAAGAAATAATATACGCATAATTGGTATCCCAGAGGAGGAAGAGAGAGGGAAAGGTGCTGAAGGGGTACTTGAAGAAATAATAGCTGAGAACTTCCCTGAACTGGGGAAGGAAAAAGGCATTGAAATCCAAGAGGCACAGAGAACTCCCTTCAGACGTAACTTGAATCGATCTTCTGCACGACATATCATAGTGAAACTGGCAAAATACAAGGATAAAGAGAAAATTCTGAAAGCAGCAAGGGGTAAACGTGCCCTCACATATAAAGGGAGACCTATAAGACTCGTGACTGATCTCTCTTTTGAAACTTGGCAGGCCAGAAAGAATTGGCACGAGATTTTCAGTGTGCTAGATAGAAAAAATATGCAGCCGAGAATCCTTTATCCAGCAAGTCTGTCATTTAGAATAGAAGGAGAGATAAAGGTCTTCCCAAACAAACAAAAACTGAAGGAATTTGTCACCACTAAACCAGCCCTACAAGAGATCCTAAGGGGGACCCTGTGAGACAAAGTACCAGAGACATCACTACAAGCATAAAACATACAGACATCACAATGACTCTAAACCCGTATCTTTCTATAATAACACTGAATGTAAATGGATTAAATGCGCCAACCAAAAGACATAGGGTATCAGAATGGATAAAAAAACAAGACCCATCTATTTGCTGTCTACAAGAGACTCATTTTAGACCTGAGGACACCTTTAGATTCAGAGTGAGGGGATGGAGAACTATTTATCATGCTACTGGAAGCCAAAAGAAAGCTGGAGTAGCCATACTTATATCAGACAAACTAGACTTTAAATTAAAGGCTGTAACAAGAGATGAAGAAGGACATTATATAATAGTTACAGGGTCTATCCATCAGGAAGAGCTAACAATTATAAATGTCTATGCGCCGAATACCGGAGCCCCCAAATATATAAAACAATTACTCATAAATATAAGCAACCTTATTGATAAGAATGTGGTAATTGCAGGGGACTTTAACACCCCACTTACAGAAATGGATAGATCATCTAGACACACGGTCAATAAAGAAACAAGGGCCCTGAATGAGACATTGGATCAGATGGACTTGACAGATATTTAGAACTCTGCATCCCAAAGCAACAGAATATACTTTCTTCTCGAGTGCACATGGAACATTCTCCAAGATAGATCATATACTGGGTCACAAAACAGCCCTTCATAAGTTTACAAGAATTGAAATTATACCATGCATACTTTCAGACCACAATGCTATGAAGCTTGAAATCAACCACAGGAAAAAGTCTGGAAAACCTCCAAAAGCATGGAGGTTAAAGAACACCCTACTAACGAATGAGTGGCTCAACCAGGCAATTAGAGAAGAAATCAAAAAATATATGGAAACAAACGAAAATGAAAATACAACAATCCAAACGCTTTGGGACGCAACGAAGGCAGTCCTGAGAGGGAAATACATTGCAATCCAGGCCTATCTCAAGAAACAAGAAAAATCGCAAATACAAAATCTAACAGCACACCTAAAGGAACTAGAAGCAGAGCAGCAAAGGCAGCCTAAACCCAGCAGAAGAAGAGAAATAATAAAGATCAGAGCAGAAATAAACAATATAGAATCTAAAAAAACTGTAGAGCAGATCAACAAAACCAAGAGTTGGTTTTTTGAAAAAATAAACAAAATTGACAAACCTCTAGCCAGGCTTCTCAAAAAGAAAAGGGAGATGACCCAAATAGATAAAATCATGAATGAAAATGGCATTATTACAACCAATCCCTCAGAGATACAAACAATTATCAGGGAATACTATGAAAAATTATATGCCAACAAATTGGACAACCTGGAAGAAATGGACAAATTCCTGAACACCCACACTCTTCCAAAACTCAATCAGGAGGAAATAGAAAGCTTGAACAGACCCATAACCAGCGAAGAAATTGAATTGGTTATCAAAAATCTCCCAACAAATAAGAGTCCAGGACCAGATGGCTTCCCAGGGGAGTTCTACCAGACATTTAAAGCAGAGATAATACCTATCCTTCTCAAGCTATTCCAAGAAATAGAAAGGGAAGGAAAACTTCCAGACTCATTCTATGAAGCCAGTATTACTTTGATTCCTAAACCAGACAGAGACCCAGTAAAAAAAGAGAACTACAGGCCAATATCCCTGATGAATATGGATGCAAAAATTCTCAATAAGATACTAGCAAATCAAATTCAACAGCATATAAAAAGAATTATTCACCATGATCAAGTGGGATTCATTCCTGGGATGCAGGGCTGGTTCAACATTCGCAAATCAATCAACGTGATCCATCACATTAACAAAAAAAAAGAGAAGAACCATATGATCCTGTCAATCGATGCAGAAAAGGCCTTTGACAAAATCCAGCACCCTTTCTTAATAAAAACCCTTGAGAAAGTCGGGATAGAAGGAACATACCTAAAGATCATAAAAGCCATTTATGAAAAGCCCACAGCTAACGTCATCCTCAACGGGGAAAAACTGAGAGCTTTTTCCCTGAGATCAGGAACACGACAGGGATGCCCACTCTCACCGCTGTTGTTTAATATAGTGCTGGAAGTTCTAGCATCAGCAATCAGACAACAAAAGGAAATCAAAGGCATCAAAATTGGCAAAGATGAAGTCAAGCTTTCGCTTTTTGCAGATGACATGATATTATACATGGAAAATCCGATAGACTCCACCAAAAGTCTGCTAGAACTGATACATGAATTCAGCAAAGTTGCAGGATACAAAATCAATGTACAGAAATCAGTTGCATTCTTATACACTAACAATGAAGCAACAGAAAGACAAATAAAGAAACTGATCCCATTCACAATTGCACCAAGAAGCATAAAATACCTAGGAATAAATCTAACCAAAGATGTAAAGGATCCGTATGCTGAAAACTATAGAAAGCTTATGAAGGTAATTGAAGAAGATTTAAAGAAATGGAAAGACATTCCCTGCTCATGGATTGGAAAAATAAATATTGTCAAAATGTCAATACTACCCAAAGCTATCTACACATTCAATGCAATCCCAATCAAAATTGCACCAGCATTCTTCTCAAAACTAGAACAAGCAATCCTAAAATTCATATGGAACCACAAAAGGCCCCGAATAGCCAAAGGAATTTTGAAGAAGAAGACCAAAGCAGGAGGCATCACAATCCCAGACTTTAGCCTCTACTACAAAGCTGTCATCATCAAGACAGCATGGTATTGGCACAAAAACAGACACATAGACCAATGGAATAGAATAGAAACCCCAGAACTAGACCCACAAACGTATGGCCAACTCATCTTTGACAAAGCAGGAAAGAACATCCAATGGAAAAAAGACAGCCTCTTTAACAAATGGTGCTGGGAGAACTGGACAGCAACATGCAGAAGGTTGAAACTAGACCACTTTCTCACACTATTTACAAAAATAAACTCAAAATGGATAAAGGACCTAAATGTGAGACAGGAAACCATCAGAACCTTAGAGGAGAAAGCAGGAAAAGACCTCTCTGACCTCAGCCGTAGCAATCTCTTACTCGACACATCCCCAAAGGCAAGGGAATTAAAAGCAAAAGTGAATTACTGGGACCTTATGAAGATAAAAAGCTTCTGCACAGCAAAGGAAACAACCAACAAAACTAAAAGGCAACCAACGGAATGGGAAAAGATATTTGCAAATGACATATCGGACAAAGGGCTAGTATCTAAAATCTATAAAGAGCTCACCAAACTCCACACCCGAAAAACAAATAACCCAGTGAAGAAATGGGCAGAAAACATGAATAGACACTTCTCTAAAGAAGACATCCAGATGGCCAACAGGCACATGAAAAGATGTTCAGCGTCGCTCCTTATCAGGGAAATACAAATCAAAACCACACTCAGGTATCACCTCACGCCAGTCAGAGTGGCCAAAATGAACAAATCAGGAGACTATAGATGCTGGAGAGGATGTGGAGAAACGGGAACCCTCTTGCACTGTTGGTGGGAATGCAAATTGGTGCAGCCGCTCTGGAAAGCAGTGTGGAGGTTCCTCAGAAAATTAAAAATAGACCTACCCTATGACCCAGCAATAGCACTGCTAGGAATTTATCCAAGGGATACAGGAGTACTGATGCATAGGGGCACTTGTACCCCAATGTTCATAGCAGCACTCTCAACAATAGCCAAATTATGGAAAGAGCCTAAATGTCCATCAACTGATGAATGGATAAAGAAATTGTGGCTTATATACACAATGGAATACTATGTGGCAATGAGAAAAAATGAAATATGGCCTTTTGTAGCAACGTGGATGGAACTGGAGAGTGTAATGCTAAGTGAAATAAGCCATACAGAGAAAGACAGATACCATATGGTTTCACTCTTATGTGGATCCTGAGAAACTTAACAGGAACCCATGGGGGAGGGGAAGGAAAAAAAAAAAAAAGAGGTTAGAGTGGGAGAGAGCCAAAGCATAAGAGACTGTTAAAAACTGAGAACAAACTGAGGGTTGATGGGGGGTGGGAGGGAGGGGAGGGTGGGTGATGGGTATTGAGGAGGGCACCTTTTGGGATGAGCACTGGGTGTTGTATGGAAACCAATTTGTCAATAAATTTCATATATAAAAAAAAATTATTTATTACTATTTTTTTCAGTGAAACATCCTGAAGGTCTTCTATGTTCCCAAGTGATAGCGCTATTTTTTTAATTCTATATACAGTGAAACAACATGTGGAGACCACTTACATTATATATGAACAACAGGCATTTTATCCACTACATTTTGGAGTATGTGTTCTCCTGGAACATAGACTCTTCAATGCTATTAGGTGACTCATGCTTAGTTTGATGCTTGTATTTTACCTAAATTATTAACTTTATTTACATGAGATAGCAATCATGAGTTAAAATGATAGAGCCCTTCCTGCATATTGCTTTCAAGCTGAAACGTAAAATAAATACTGTTGATAACATGGAATCAAATGCTTTATAGCAGCTGATAGAGAACATAATTTGCTTAGATTTTGACCATTGACAGTTGAGCATCTGCTTTCATTTTAATTTCTCAAGTAATGGCACTTCTGATAGAAATAAAAACGTATGTGGTGATGGTATAAATGCAGAACAATTTGATCACCACTATTGATCCCATCCACCTCTGCAAATTTTTAAGTGCTTGATGAGGTATCAGTTACTCTGACTTTTCTGACTGCCTACTGCAAGAAAAAATGATTTTACACTCTTTTAATAGATGTAACTATCTCATGAAAGTGAACATCATTGACTCATTCATTTGTTAAAGAGAATTTCACTGAAAAAGTGATTCTTCAGAGAAGTGAGATGGTCGAGTCCACTTGGGGGAGATGGTTCCAAGCAGAGAAACAAACCATGGCAAGAGCAGTGGGACTGGAGTTTGTCTGGAGAGTTTGAGCAACTCTAAGGCAAGGAGTGTGGCTACAACAGAGTCAGCAGAGGCAGAGGTAGCAAATATTAGAGCAAAAAGGTACCTGGAGGTAGCCTTTTGGACCTTGAGAAAATTCCAGGCTTACTTTCAGTGAATCAGGGCAATAGGGGAGAATTTTGAGCAGGGGCATTACATGATGTGTCCTTTGTGTTAAACTTTTAAAGGATCACTCCAGCTGATATATGGAGAAAAGACCGAAGGGAAACAATAATGAAAGCCAGTGAGGAGACTGCCTCCATGATCCCGGGGAGAAATGGTGGTAGCAGTAGAAGGGGTGAGAGCAATCATTTTCTGAATACATTTTGAATAAATTCTGAAAGGATTTGCTGATGGATTGCATGTGGAGATTAAAAGAAAACTAGGGGAAAAGAATCATTCCAAGATTTACATCAGTACCCCCCCCCCACTCCATGTCTCAGGACTTCAACTTTGGAATGGGAGTTACACTGTCAGCTTCCCTGGTTCTCAGGCCTTTGGACTTGAACTGAATCACACCATCAGCTTTCCTGGCTCTCTAGTTTGTAGACAACAGATTATGTGACTTCTCAGCCTCCATATCTGCATGAGCCAATTCCTATAATTAACCTCTTCATATAAAATGTAATCTCCTCAAATATATTGGTTCTGTTCTCTGGAGAACCTTGGCCAAGATAGTACAAAAAGCCATGGGATTAAATGAGCTCACCAGAGAAGGGAATGAGGGAAGAGAATGTGATCTCTGAGAAGCAACAAGATTAAGACATCAGGCTGATTAGATATCAGCGAAAGGAACTGAAAACAAGTGGTCAGTGGGATGAGTGGGAAACCAGAAGAGTGTATGTCATTGTTATTACTATCTGCATCAACAACATGACCATCAGCATTAATCAAACGTATAGGCGTCTTTCGTGAACTATTCCAACTAACTACCTTACAAAGGAGGTACTATTATAATCTACAGAGCAGTTAAATGATTTCCCCAAAGTAAACACAAAGAATAGAAAAGTCGAATTTTAAACAGGTCATTTGACTCTAGGGTGCAGTTTCTTCACTGCTACAAAGTGGCAACCAAAACTTAGGAGAAGAGAGAATGGGAGTCGTAGCAGAAGCACATTCTTCATACATTTTTGTTATTTATAACATTTCCTTATTTATAACATTTTGTACCCAAACATCATAATCAATCACTAAAAGAGTTTATAAGGAATGTTTTCTAATTCATATTCTTTTCCATCGGTACTCCATGTTTATGTATAAATACTAAACTAAGAAGAGGCAATGCCCATGTTCCTACTCCAAATCAACAAGTGTGAGTGCTATATTAAAGATGTGATGCATGTGGCTTTATTTAAAGCATGCTGAGATGTGAATAAGAAACTGAGGTCAGATTGTTGGCCTAGGGAAGCCACAATGAGACGCTGAGCAAGTCACCTGGCCTCTTTGAGCCTCCTTTACTGAATCTGTAAAAGAGAAGTTATACTAGAAGGTAAGTTAAAATTTTTGTCTGTAATTTTTATCTACTCCAAAAAAAGGACTGTGCATTTTAATCACTGAAAGTTCCATGATGCGGATTAAAATATTTTTGTCAAGCCCCACAAACAAATGTTTCCTATGTGATATTTTCTTCAAGTCTACATATAAGATCATGAGCCGCATATAAAAAGTGATAGAAAGGGTACAATATCTTTTTTGCAAAACATTATTAAAGCATACAATTTTTCTAAATAATTCTAAGGAAAACAGATTTTATTCGATTTTGAAGTCTTTTTAAAGCATGAAATATTTTAACCTTATAATGATAATCAGTGAATATTAATGCCATCACCATCTCACTATCATTAAAATCTCTGGAATGGAATAAGAAATCTATATGTTGGATTGAAAAATCAATAGGATGTCTTCCTACTGTTTAATAATACTTAGTGAACTTACTTTTTTGCATCAATTACATTTGTGAAAACTTAGCAAATATAATTTAAAGAATGACAACTGTGCACACAACATTGTGCTAGACTTATCCTCTTATTCATTTCATTATTATCAAGCCACATGTTTAAATATGGTTTATTAAAAGCAGATCTTTGCTTACCATGGATAATTTAACCCAGAATTAAAATTATAGAGGCAAACTTCCCAGTTTCTATAATTACTCTGGGGGTCTCTAAGAATTTACTCAGTGGCTGCAACTCAGACATTTTTCATTAACTTCATACTATTTAAGAATTATTTAATTTCTTCAAAACTAACAATCACTCAGAAAAGTATAAAAAATTCATACAGTAAGCAAATCTCTCCTCTAAAATAATAATTAAGCAATATTCAAGGAGATAAAATAATATTCCAGGTCCTCTGGGTTATCCCTGGGCCAGTTCAGAAAAGTTCATCCTTGGTGGATTTTTTTCTTCCAGACAGGAGTCACCCTTTCCAATGGTTGAGTAATTAACATTCTACTCCACTCAAAACTCCTTTATCTGAAAAATATCTGAAGAGATTTTTCTGAAGTTTAGCCCGTTTGCTTGCCAATCCATTACTCTATTTCAGAAGTCTTTAAGTACAACATTTATAACACTGCCTTACAACCTGAGTAAGTGACTCATGTGTTCCACAGAAAGCTGCAGCAGGCTCACACAGGGATGGAACACAAGGAGCTGAGGTGCTGATAAACAGCATCAAGGCTGGTAGCCCAGGGAGCCTGTGGACTTGGTCTGCCAGAATCAACAGCAGCATGGCTGACAACACATTCCACGGCTACATGTAAAGAATTAACTAGAATTCAAAGACACACATTAAGAAACAGTGACCTAGAGGTGCTGGGTATATGCCTGGGATCAAGAATCAGATTTGTATCGCATAGGATCATAAAATATATCTACCATCCAATCAGTCCATCCATATCTGTTTTATTGAAGGGTGAGTGCCAAGACTAAACTGACACTCTAGAATATCAGAAAACTTCGTCCAGCTTCAACTTTATTCTCCTACATTTATCAATTTAGTAATAGATAATAAAAGAATAATTTTCTGCCTTCCTTCTACTTAAAAGAAATTCTTAGAAACAGTGAAATTTCAGAAGCATGTAACAGAAGAGGCAAGGGGAAAAAAAAGCAGTGCCACCTGAAATGCTTGGTAAATGTTTAAAATAAGTCATCCAAGGGGTGTGTGGGATGGCTCAGTTGGTTAAGCATAGGATGCTTGGTTTCAGCTCAGGTCATGATCTCACAATTCATGGGATCGAATCCCATGTTGGGCTTTGTATTGGGCGTGGAGCCTACCTGGGATTTTCTCTTTCCCTCTCTCTCTACCCCTACCCTCCTCAAAAATAAAATAAAATAAAATAAAATAAAATAAAATAAAATAAAATAAAATAATAAGTCATCAAAGATATTAAGCATTCAAAGAGTGAAGACTAGAAGTATGATCTATAAAAAAATAATTGATAAATTGGACTTTGTTAAAGTTAAAAAACTGTGTGTGAAAAACGCTGTTAAGAGAATGAAAAGGCAAGTCACAGACTGAGAGAAATCTTTGTAAAAGATATCTGACGAGTAACTGGTATGCAAACCACACAAAAAGTTCTTAAGGCTCAATAATAAAAAAATTAAAAATGAATAAAAAAGCTGTACAGGCATCTCACTAAAAAAGATATACAGATAGCAAAAAAAAAGTATATGAAAATATGTTCAATATCATATACATTAAGGAACTGAAAATTAAAACAATGTAACACCACTACTCACTTATTAGAATGCCTAAGATCCAGACAGTGATGACATCAAATGCTGATGAGGTTATGGAAAAAATAGGAACTATCATCATTGCTGGTAGGAATGCAAATGGTACAGCTACTTTGGAAGACAGCTTGGCAGTTTCTTCCAAAACTAAGCACTCTTACCATGCAATCTATCAGTTGTGTTTTTTGGTACCTACCCAAAGGAATTGAAAACTGCCACACAAACATCTGCACAGGAATCTTTATAGCAGCTTTATTCATGATTGCCCAAACTTGAAAGGAACCAAGATGCCCTTCAGTAAGTGAATGGAGGAACAAACTATGGGACATCTAGGCAATGGAATATTATTCAATATAAAAATAAATAAGTTGTCAAACCATGAAAAAATATGGAGGAATCTTAAATGCATATTTAAATGAAAAAAAAGCCAATCTAAAAAGCCTACATGCTGTATGACTCCAATTATACGATATTCTGGAAAAGGCAAAACTATGGAGATAGTAAAAAGATCAGTGCTCACTGGGGGTATGAGCAGAGGTATGAAAGAAGAGATGAATAGGCTAATAAGCACAGGACATTTTTTAGGGCAGTACAATTACTCAGTATGACACTGCAATAGTGGATATATGTCATTATACATGTATCAAAACCCATAAAATATACAACACAAAGAGTTAATCCTAATGTCAACTATAGACTTTAGTTAATGATAATGTGCCAATCAGCTCACCAATTTTCATAAATGTACCACACTATTGCAAGATGTTAATAATAGAGGAAATTAGGGGACAAGCAGGAGGGGATATCTAGGGATCTCTGCTTTGAGCTCAATTTTTCTGTAAAGCTGAAACTACTAAAATTTTTTCTAACATAAAAAATGACCAGGACTCTGCACATGTTCATAAAGACAAATACATTCAGACTAACATCATTTCTGTTTTGTTTTGTTTGGAATACTTCTTTAAAATACTTAGGAATACTTTGTTTAGAATACTTTGTTAGTAAGAGACAAATTAAAAAGCAAAATAAGAGAGATAAATAAATAGTGAACTTAATCTGTCACCCATAAAGATGCAAAAATGAAAACTTGGGATGATTTCCATCATATTTGTTTTATGTGCTTTTTGGGACTAAATACATATTGGTCAATAAATTCACATTAATTAGCCATGCTGTTATTTAAAAAACAGAAATAAATGAATAGAAATGAAGATATTCATAAGATACAGTTGCCAATATTAGCAGCTATCTGTTGCTCTGAAACCATTAAAAAAATTTTTTAATGTTTATTTATTTTTGAGAGAGAGAGAGAGCACAAGCAGGGGAGGGGCCGAGAGAGAGGGAGACAGAATCCAAAGCAGGCTCCACACCATCAGCACAAAGCCAGTGGGGCTCAAACCTATGAACCATGAGATCATGACCTGAGCTGAAGTCGAATTCTCAACTGTCTGAGCTACCCAGGTGCCCCTGTTGCTCAGAAAACATTTAGGTAGTTATAATTTACAGTCATAATATGAGAATTTTAAAAATGGGTTCAATTCTGAAATTTATTCATATAGAAAAAATTTAAGACCCTTTTTATAGTAGAGTATTGATTTCATTCCAGATTTTACACTAAGTTTAAGACAACTGTAACTCTGATGGTGAAGATAGTTCACTGATATTTCTAAAAGTTATTGTTTATCACTTAATGACAAAAGCAAAGCCTTGGGCATTTTTTGATCATCACTGGAATCCAGCAAAGTAAATCAACATAATATAGTCTTAATAATTATACTCAGAATAAGAGGGAAATGGGAAAACAGTTCATAAAGAGAAATCACAAAGAGAATTTAAAAACCACATCTCAAAAGGTAAAATTCCATGTTCTTTTCACCCATTGGAATAGGGAAATAAAATTGTTACAAGTATTAGCATTTTGGTTTTAAATTTTGCTTTCAGGTAAGGACTATGAACACCTTTCCTAACTTTCTCCTTTTTAGTGTTCCTCTTCAAAATGTTTTGCATTTTTTTTTTCTGGCTTTCCAGTTGGTTTAGTCTCACCTAGCCCATGTTTCAAAGTTGATCAATGCTAGAAAAGTGACCCTTCTCCTTAGGTGATTATATGGAACCTGCCTACCCCATTTGCTTTGAGTAAGTTGCTTTTTTCTGATGATACCCACATGATACAAGAATAGTTAGCTCATCTCTTTTTTACATTTTTCTTAAAGGCTCTGGTTTGCACATTGCCAGAAGTATTTCACCTTACATGGGAAGTACTTCAATCAGATCTTGCTTCATTCCACATATTATGAGAATATAGAGCTCTCCTAGAATATTTGTCTTTGGCTTATACGCCCCAACTCTCAGTAAACTGGGTTGTCAAAATTTGCTATATTTCATTTTAAAATAAATTAGCAAGAATTCAAATCTATCCCTATTTAACCTCTTATACAATAGTTTCATTACCCATTCTCTTAAAGTTTCTGGCAATGCCAGAAGAAGGATCGGTGGTACTAATTGTTTTACTACTTATAAGATTTAAGGAAATTGAGGCATTATTTCAAAAATCTAGATATAACCATGGGTTTGTGTTATATATGAAAATACCCTCTTTAACGAGCATCAAAACAGAAAATCCATTTGGAATACTGGGTTTATAGTAAAAAATATCAAGTAATTAAAGTGTGCAGTCAGGAATAAGGTTACTGAGCTGTAGTCTGAATCTGAAGATGAGAGTTTAGAAGAATCCTTATGGAAATCAGAAAACAAGATAAAAAATCTGGGGGAGCAGTGTTCTTTATAGCAGAAGTCAGATAATCAACAGCTGATCTTGGAAGAGGGTGGAAGACATGCTAAGATTCCTCAAAGATCAGAAATGGAGGAAGAATGCCTGGAAATTTCTCTATTCTTAATGATGTCCTCTCATCTCCTTACCCGGGAATTACAAGCTGAACTCAGGAAACCAGTCCAGCCAATTTTACGAAGGGCTCTGATCTCATCAGAAATTCATAAGAGGTTACTGGCACATTAACCCTAGCTCTTTCAACTGTCACATGGCTATAGTTATGGACTCTTTAAGAGAAGGGAGGAAGGAAGGAAGGAAGGAAGGAAGGAAGGAAGGAAGGAAGGAAGGAAGGAAGGAAGAAAGTTTGAAGCTATTTTGGTAGTATGCTAACAAGAATTTCTGAAGTTTTGCATAGTTTTGGTCATAGTAATGAGCACCATTTATAAGTGTGACATATGTTTTTGCAGTACTAAAAACAACTACAAATTAGTAATAAATTCAGAATTTAACCTTAAGTTATTGAGAACATGTTCTTTTGATGGAATTTGCTCACTAAATTTGCATAATATTTACTTGACAGACCACAAACCACAATTTCCATTATAGAATTCAAGTTATCTGTGTATCAAACATCTCCAATGTATTAATAGAAGAAAATAAGATAAAGAATAGGAGATGAGCGCTAGAGGAAAATGTGACCCATAGTGTGATAAATACTCTAAGTACAGTATTTAAATAAATATAAATATAGATAATACTATATTCTTACTAGGAGGAAATTCAACAGATCTTGTTTAAATGGTTTTAGTGATTGTTGACTGAATTAGTCTAGCAATATTGAGTCTTCCTAAAACAAGTCCTATGTTTAGATTATTCATCCTAATCTATGTATTCAGAGTATTTGGGAAAATTAAATTAGAAAGATTCATCTTACATATTGCCTTTAGCTGAATTCAAGCTGTCATAGCAAAGTTGAATAGTTGCAACACGGATTGTATGTCCCAAAAAGCCTAAAATATTTACTCCTAAAAGGAATAAAGCCTAAAAAGAGTTTGAAGACCTGTGGCCTAAACTAACAAATTCAATCTTAAAAAAATAAATACCACAATGACATAAAAGGAAGTGGGACATGTTACTTTACAATTTGCAATTTTTATACTATAAGTATAGGACATCCCTGACATATGTATGAACTATCAAAGTGATATTTGAGTCCTAGGGTATGAGGAAACTGGAGTCTCTGAATCCAGATGTGGGTAGGGTCCCCCTTTTTACAGTCTTAGATCCCATCTGTTCTGTTCTCTAAGAATCAACTTTTTGAGTCAAAAATGAATCAGTAACTTAAATCCAACTCTCCATTCTCAATAGTTGCCTTCCCTGTAAAATCAGAAATGTTTATGCCAGTGTTTCAAGGTTTTCCATTCCATATGACACTGGAAATTTCCTAATTCTGAAGCTCCCTTTCTGTAGTGAATCATAATAATAATATGCTGTGAATAATTTGTTTGCTACAGTATAGCAATGTGGTAGCCAGGGTCTCAACAATTCCAAAGAATTGAGAAAATATAACTCAAGTCTGAGAGTACCCAGAGGAACAGATATGTTAGCTGCAGCTGTCTTCAAAACAATTGAGAGATATAATTTTGGTTTTGTAAGGTAAGTAAATATGACTAATAAACCTTGGAGTCTTGCATAAGATCCTACTTTACACTCACAAGCACCCTCATGGGGTACCGAGAGGTGAAATCCTGCCAAACTCTTTGGATATTAGCAAACCTTACTCATAACACAGTTTTGCTATTTAGATGTCTTCTGGATCACACCAAAAAGGCATTTCCCCCTGGTTGATAATTCAAATGAGGTTTGTTTTCATCCATGTGTGGGACTGGATTGAGCCCAGGAACAAAAGTGACTAGGTTAAGAGGCAGATTGCTTGGCCGGCTTCAGATTCCATGGCTACAAAATGATAGCAAATAACTGGAAAGCAGAGAACGACTAAAGTAACGCCAAATCGATCAGTTCCTTCGTTGGTGCCATAAATTATCAGGCCTAATAAATCAGAAACAACAAGTAGACGCTGAGGGAGAATATGACCTACTTTATTGGGTGGGCGTGGAAGTCATATTAATTTTTATCTCGTGCTGCAAAATAATATAAACTAATATTATCTAGTAAAGGTATTACAGAAGAACTGAGAATGGGTAAAATGAATCTTCTTTACTTATCTGTGTTTATCAAGTGCCTATCAATTTAAAGCAGTGAATCAAACTGCACTGGGCTTCAGTATCAAATGTTCATCTGTCTGAGCTCTAATTCCAACTACGTTGACCTCATCTTCCTCCTTTGTTATTTAGCTTCAAGACAAGCTTCATGAAAGAAGAGTCCTGAAGCTTGACAGAGCTGTTATAACACATATTTACGTTGTAATTTTCGCTAAAATAAATTTATCTATTTTGAATTTTATCTCTTATGTGCATTGTACTTTTATATAATTATTTATTGAGTATATAATATTCCATATATTCAATCCTTTGTTCACAGATATTTATATTATTTTCTAAATTTTGCTATATAAAAAATGTTATATTTGCAACAACATGAATGGACCTTGGGGGCAGTATGCTAAGTGAAATAAGTCAGAGGATGACAAATACTGTATTATCTCATATGGGGAAATCTAAACAAAACAAAAACTCATAGATACAGTGGTGGTTATCAGTGACTGAGGCAAGGGGTGAAAGTGTAAAATGAGTGAAAGTGGTCAAAAAGTATAAACTTCTAGTTATAAAATAAATAAGTCCTCAGGATACATTGTACAGCATGGTAACTATAGTCAATAATACTGTATTGCACATTTTAAAGTTGCTAGAGTTTAAAAGTTCTCCTTATAAGAAAAAAAATGTAACTATGTGTGGTAATGGATATTAACTAGAATTATTGTAGTGAACATTTTGCAATATATACATACATCAAATGATTATGTTGTATACCTCAAGCTAATATAATATGTCAATTACATGTCAATTTTAAAAATGTTATGAGGCGTATCATTTCTCTATGTTAAATATCTACAAGTGTGATTTTTCTAGTATGTAGGTCCAGTAGTAAAATCTAAATATCTAGACTCATATCAATCTTTAGAATCATATGATAAAATTATCATCTAGTAAGGTTGTACCAGTCTTCACTCCTAACCCAGTATATGACATAGATCTGGAAGATGAATAGGGCTTCCTAGGTAGAGACACCCCGTTATAATAACTATATTATACAAGAATAGCAAACTTAAGTCACCAACTTTTCTTTTGGTTTAAAATGGTAAGATCTACATTTAGCCAGGGCAACACTAAAGGTAATACAAGGATAGACTCAAAAGTTACACCAGCTTCTGTAGCCACCATCTGTTTGACTGAAGTGAAAAGGTACGGTGACAGAGAATGAGCCAGCATAAAGTCTTTTCCCTTTGTGCATCTGTCTTTCTCTTCTATCTCCTGGTTTGTTTGTTTTTTTTCATGTACCAAAAAAACAGAACTAATCCATGAATTCAGTAAAACTGCAGGATACAAAATCATCATACAAAAAAATCAGTTGTCTTTCTACATACTAATGAAGAAGTATCTGAGGAAGAAATAAAGAAACCAATCCTTGGGTGCCTGGCTGACTCAGTTGGTAGAGCAGGTGACTCTTGATCTAAGGGTCATGAGTTTAAGTCCCAAGTTGCGTATGGAGCCTACTTAAAAAAAAAAAGAAAGAAAGAAAGGAAAAGAGAGGAAGGAAAGGAAAGGAAAGGAAAGGGAAGGGAAGGGAAGGGAAGGGAGAGGAAGGGAGAGGAGAGGAGAGGAGAGGAGAGGAGAGGAGAGGAGAGGAGAGGAGAGGAAAGGAGAGGAAAGGAGAGGAAAGGAGAGGAAAGGAGAGGAAAGGAGAGGAAAGGAAAAAGAAAGAAAAGAAAAGAGAAAAGAAAAGAATAGAATTCCATTTACGATAGTATCAAAAACAATAATATACTTAAGAATAAATTTAACCAAGGAGGTAAAAGATCTGACCACTGAAAACTATGATACTCATGAAAGAAACTGAGGAAGACACAAATACATGCAAAGATATCCTGTGTTCATGGAATGAAAGAATTAATATTATTAAAATCTCCATACAACTCAAAGTCACCTATCAATTCAATGCAGTCCCTATAAAGATTACAATGGTGTGTTTTTAAGCTCAATTACTGTTAGTTTTTTAACTATATCCTCCTTTACCCTCCTACTTTTCCTACTTAAATGTACTAGTGAGAAAGAAAAAAGTTATTCTACTTGCAAGCTGAAAAATATTTGTCATGAGTGATCCATTTGTTCAAAGTAACATTAAAATATAAGATTTTATCTTTATTTTTTATTTGTCTGAAAGAGGTTTTGTCATGGGAGATCCATATTAAATCTATGTGATATTGGGGCACCTGGGTGGCTCAGTAGGGTAAGTGTCTGACTTTGGCTTAGGTCATGATCTCGTGGGTCATGAGTTCAAGCCCCACATTGGGCTCTGTGCTGACAGCTCAGAGCCTGGAGCCTGCTTCGGATTCTGTGTCTCCTTGTCTCTGCCCCTCCCCCTCTCATGCTGTTTCTCTTAAAAATAAATAAACATTAAAAAAATTTTAAATAAATAAATCTGTGTAATACATATAGTTTGATGAATGATTTTCTAACATATACAGACATACCTTGTTTTATTGTGCTTTGCTTTATTGCACTTTGCAAAGACTGTATTTTTACAAATTGAAGATTTTTGGTAGTCCTGTGCTGAGCAAGTTTATCACCACTGTTTCTCCAACAGCCTTTTCTCACTTATGTCCCTGTGTTAACATTTTGGTAGTTTTCACAATACTTCAAACTTTTTCATTGTTACTATATCTGTTATGCTGATCAATGGTTTCTTGAGATTAAATCTACTCCTGATGAAGATGTTGTGAAGTATGTTGAAATAACAAAAGATTTAGAATATTATATAAACTTAGTTGATAAATCAGCAACAGGGTTTGAGAAGACTAGTTCCAATTTTGAAAGAAGTACTACTGTGGGTAAAATGCTATTAAACAGCATCACATGCTATAGAAAAGAGTCAAAGGAAAGGAAAAGTCAACTGATACAGCAAACTTCATTGTTGTCTCATCTTAAGAAATTGCCACAGTCACCCCCACCTTCAGCAACTACCACCCTGATTAGTCAGCACCACCATCATTGAGGCAAGACCTTCCACCAGCAAAAGATTATGCAAATAATCTTTTTATGCAAATAATCAAATAATGGTTGGCATTTTCTAACGATAAAATATTTTTTAATTAAAGTATGTGCATTGTGTTTTTAAACATAATGTTATCACACATGTATGAAACTACAGTATAGTATAAACATACTTTCATATACACTGGGAAACCAAAATATTATTTTACTCACTTTACTGTGATATTTGCTATATTGCGGTGGTCTGGAATTAAATCTGCAATATTTCTGAGGTGTGCCTGTAATGGTTTTAAGTCTACCAGAAAGGTAAAAGGGATGCCAAATGGAGATAATTTTTTTCATAATGATCTTACAAAGCCATGTAATGGAAAGAGCACTGAATTTAGAGGTAGTTTTTTTAAGGTCAATTTTAGTTTAATATTATATCTAAGACCTGGAAGAACCACTTACATTATCTGAACTTTGGTTTTATCTTGCAAAAGATGGTGATAATATTTATTTTACAGATTTGTTGGGGATATTAAATGAAATTAAAGCGATTTGAAAATAAATACCATATAAATAACATAATTTGTATCTTATATTCTGTTAATATGTCAAAGGCAGTTACTTTATTCCAAGAACCCAAGCAAAAACAGCAATTCATGTGAATAGGGAAAAGTATAATAAACAGGTGAGCCTAAGGTTCTCCATCACACCATATAATGCCAAAAGACTAAAGATATTATAACTGGTCACTACGGCCATTCGTCATAACAAATAGATATTCTCAAAACTGAAGAATTCATCATCTAACAACGTGTCTTTTAAAAAATTTCTATCAAATGATCAAGTTAATTATAAGTTAAAGACAAATGTGAGGTAAAAGCTGTCACACAATGACTAGATAAATCACTGATCAGTTTGAACATGTATATAAAAAACTATGGGAATTACATGAGAATGTAAATGTTTGGTGTCTTGACAATGTCAGATTGTCAATAAAAATGTAAAAGTCAAGCTACAAAGGACATAAACTTATGCCAATTTTCTTTTATATCATGAGTTAATTGGTTCAGTAAAAATATAAATAAGGTGTTTTTAAAAACATAATTTAAAATTGTTAGAAGTTTTCATGGACTTTTTCTAATCTTACAAGTATCTTTAAAGCATTAGTATATTTTAGTGGGAAAATATTTATGAGAAGTTCAGTATTTCCTTAAATTTTATTTCAGGTTTTTCTTCTGTAAACTTTAATATAAAATACTTTATTTTAGAATATAAAAATTAAATATTATTGCATTTTATGCATTTTTTAAAAAAAATACATATCTACCACTTTTTCTTATACAGACTGCAAAAGCTAATTCCTCACTTTTTTCAGCCCCATTTCCAGTGAAAAGTGGAATTATAGTATAGTTATATCCTATGAGCTATAAGCAGAAATCTACTGTAGGAGAGAACTACCTAGAAAAATTTTTTTGTTTCCTTTGCAATATAGGAGAAGCACATCTCTGACTAGTACTTCCCTTTTGTTCATGTCTCAAATATAGATGCCTAGAAGGGTGCCTGGGTGGCTCAGTTGATTAAGCATCCAACTCTTGGTTTGACCTCAGGTAATGCATCCAACTCAGGTCATGACTTCACACTTTCATGGGTTTGAGCTCTGTGTCAGGCTCTGCTCCGGCAGCACGAAGCCTGCTTGGGATTCTCTCCCTCTGTCTCTCTCTCTCTCTCTCTCTCTCTCTCTCTCTCCCTCCCGCTCTCTCTCTCTCTGTTCCTCTCCCACCCACGCTGTCTCTGTCTCTCTCAAAATAAATAAATAAACTTAAAAAAAAAAAAAATATATATATATATATATATATATATATATATATATATATATGGATGGATGTAAAGTAGCCATTTTACTACGATGAGACCAAAAAAGGGGGGGGGCAGTACTAATAATAACACAGTTAAAATATATAGAGTTTTTATTTCATCACTGAGTTTCTATATCATTTCTAATTTCTTGTTATGTGGGAAAAAAATAACCTTTATTCACCTAAACCACTATTGATTTAGTTTTCAGTAATTTGTAGTTGAAAGCAATGTTAGTTGATACACTATCTATCCATGTAAAACTATTAGTTTATACACATAAAGAAATATGTAGTATGATGTACTATTAATTATATATTATATCTGAAATTCTGAGTGTATTTCCCCTTTCTGAACTTTGATAAATTGCTTACATCTTTCAAAATGAGAATATATTGTTTTTTTTAAGTGATTATTCTTCCAAAGTATATGAGTATTTTTGAGGCTTGACAAAGTTATCACAGAACATAAACAATATTTCATAATATCTGATAAGAAATTAGACAGGAGATAAATTTTAAAACCATTATTTTGTAGTGAAGAAAACTACATCAGACTAACAAAAAAACACTGCTCTTGCTGAATCCAATTGAGTGAGCAAAATGGCTTTTGTGCTAATTTTAAAAAGATAAGGCTGGAGTGCTTGGGTGGCTCAGTTAGTTAAGCATCGGACTCCTGATTTTGGCTTAGGTCACAATCTCATGGTTTCTGAGTTCAAGTCCCACACTGGAGTCTGAACTGACAGTGAGGAGACTGCTTGGGATTCTTTGTCTCATGCTCTCTCTCTTCCCCTCCCCCACTTGCACTGTCTTTCTCTCCTTCTCAGAATAAATAAATAAATTTAAATAAAATAAAGAAATCAAATAGATACAGCCAATGCCACCTTTCTTATACATAATAATTGTTGACCAGTAGTAATGAGTATTTTCAGCAGAAATCTTAAACTATAATAACATGTAGATGTGTTTTGCTGACTTTTATAACATAATTTAGGCTTTCTTTATAATTTGGTCACAGATACAAATACTTTTGTACTATTTACATGGATAGGTATGCTAAAACAAATTCATGGTATGAAACACTCAACTTATTTAAAGGAACATCTGGCACTCAAGAATGTTAGCAATGTACATATATTTAATAACAACTGACTATGAAATCATAGTATTTATTTAGTATTTATTTATAAATCCATAGTATTTATTATAGAAAATCATCCTTTAATTAATAATACTCTTTTGACTTTTCTCACATTAATATAAATGTAATGTATTATTCTTTTTTTCTACAGTTTAGAAAGATCCACTTTAGCTTGAATTTATAAGCTTTATAGTAGGTGGCACATTATTTGAGCCTCTGGGCATTTTTTATTTTAATTTTTTAATGTTGATTTATTTTTGAGAGAGAGAGAGACAGAGTGAGAGTAGGGGAGGGACAGAGAGAGAGGGAGACACAGAATCCAAAGCAAGCTGAGCTGTCAGCACAGAGCCCAAAGTGGGGCTCAAACCCACAAACTGTGAGATCATGACCTGAGCCAAAGTCAGACGCTTAACCAACTGAGCCACCCAGGCACCCCAAAACTCTGAGCATTTTTAATAATCATTTAATTCAATCAACCACAGACACTCAAATATTTAGCACTGATTTTTAGTTTGGTTATTGTTTTGCCTCATTATTTAACTCATAATACTGTACTTCGTGTTTAAAAAAGATAATTTAGTTTTATTATATACAAAGCAAATTAGTGAAGTAGAAGTAACTTAGAAAGCCAGAATACTTCACCTGCTTTGCATAAAACACTTAATATTTTGTGAGCATCAGTTAATCCCTCAGGTCAATAATTCGCTCTCTTGCAAGGGTAAAATGAAGTAGAGCAGATTGGTTTTATTAGAACTGTTGCTCAATTGTAGTAAAAATTCCAAACTAAAATCAATATATTTTAGACTACTCAAAATATGTGGGATTTTCACTTTATTTTTTCCTTAAAATGTAGTTTCATTAGATTCTTGATCTGTTTTTGCCATTTTCCCCCCATTTCAAAGTTGTTTCATGGAATTCCTTCCAGAATATGATAAAAAACAGATACAAAAGTTTGCCAATGTATTGTAGAACAGCGCAAAGCCTCTGATGGACAGCACACAGCTGGCTTAGCAGTGGCCTTAAAGCATAGAGCTTCTGAAGTCCATACATCACTGTTACCTTGTTATATTCTTTGGTAACCCTTCTTATTTCTGGGTTTAGAAAGGACAGAGTACAGAAACCTAAACAATTAAGAGGAAATTTTGAGGCAGAATAACTACTATGTACACATGAAAAAAGTAGAAGTGGCAGCATTTTTTCCCTCTGGGCGGGGGGCAGAGGGTGGAGATAGGCCAGGCACATTTTTCATCATTATTCCTGCTCATGAGTAAAGCAATGAAAGGAGGGTGGGTTTGGTTTTTCCATAAATAATCATAAGGACAGAGGCAGGTATGTTTATAAATAGAAAAAAAAATATATATATATAATGCATATATAAGATATATGCATTTTATATATAGCTAGATTATTCACTGCACTTCTGTGAAGAAAAGCAAAATGTATTTTAGAGATAATGCATGATTGCATGATATCTTTGGCTGAACACAGCAAAGCACAAAAGAAACCAATTATACCCCATGTTGTGAAATTACTTTAAATTTCTACGTTTTAATCCTTGTTGGTTAAACTCATGATTAACTGTTCACAATGTGTTATTACAACTCTGCCAGAGCTCCTGGGGTCATTGAATCTCTGTAGAATACCTTCCTAGGTAAAAAGCTCTGTCTTTCTTTTCTAATGGATGGTGAGTGTGTTGGGAGAAGAAGGATATTGGAGGAGAAAGAGAAAGCATCATCATCACAGACTCTATATACTGGCATATTTGCCTCCATATATACTCCCTCCAACTTTCTAGTAGAGCAATTTCCAAATAATTTTTAAAAAGCATTGATGAATGAGTTATTTAATGAAACTGGCTGAGCCTCTTTAATGTCCAGAGACCCACTGAGAGGAGGAAAGGGGGAAGACAAACTCCACCAGATAGCCGAGATGCTGAGAATAAAGGACCCAATGAGGCCTTGAACTTCATCTGGGAACTGTGCCCTGGGAGCTATCCAAGGTACTAACCATCCACAGCTTAAACTTTGTTCCAATTCTGATTAGTTTGTCCTTGGGAAGCAGGGGGGATAAAAAGAATTGAGAGAGGTGATAAAAAGAATAGAGAGAGAAACTTGATGTCGAGGTTGTGAGTTTGAGCCCCAAAAGGTAGAAAGAACAGAGAAACGTTATTCTACCTACTCTAAGTTCAAGTCTTGACTTTTACTGTTGCAAGTTATGCATTTAATTTCTCTAAGTCTTAATTTCTTCACCTGGAAATGGACATAATAATGCTACCTATCTCATAGGATCGTAAGATGTTGTAAGGATTAAATTGGTTAACACAAGTAAAGAATTTTACACAATGCCTGGCACAGAATAAGTACTTTATAAGTGTTAACTTTTTATCATTCATATAGTCAAAATATAATACAAGTACCCATATGTATAACCATATATGTTACATTTTGTTACATCAACCCCCAGATATAATGCTTATCTCTTCTACTAGAATTTTATACTCCATAGGGGCAGAAGGTATGTCTGTCTTTAACCATTATTTCCCCAGTACCTGTTCCAAAATAGGTTTTCAATGCACATGTGCTGAAAATTAATAAATGAAGTAAGGAAATAACAGACTGACCATGAAGGAAAGAGAGCAGGTTGCATCACCAAAGCCATTTGAAAGAGGGGAAAATGTGCACAGTATATTCCCAGCTTAGGAAAAACTGGAGCCAAAGAGCAACCAAAAAATATGGTCCTACTTTTATTTCTACCTATGAGAAACTCTTTTGGGGAATTTTTGAAGCATAGAATAATACTATAAATACCTGGGCCAATTTTCACAATAAAATGCTTTGGGAACCAACGTATTTTTCAGCTTTATCTTAAGGATGTTTGACCCTACAAAGTCCTCTAAGTTTATAGACTTTACTCCAGTACCACACAGGCAGCATAGCATAAAAACAAGCCACTTGTGCCCTCCAAATGTTTATAGTTTCCATCCTAACCTCTGACTGTAAATTATTTAGAATTTAGAATCCAAATATGCCCCTAGATCGTCCTGTTTTCTGACATCAATACTCATCTTCCAGAAGATTGTCCTTCCTCAGTATGTACCTGATGCCCATCATGCTTCCTGAGCTCCAGCATCTATTTTATGACTACAATTTTCTTTTTACTCCTATGATTCCTTTCTGAGCCAATCTGAACACACATACCAAATAACCAGTCTTCCTTGGAAAAGACCTCAACACTATGGACCCAGATACAAGTTAACTATCTGACTCTCATTTCACACGAAATCAATGAAACTCTGGAAAATGTGTGTGAAAAAGAAGTGCAGTATACAGGTAGCTGGACTTATAATCGTTCCAACCTCACCAAATACAAAAGCAACAAAAAAAGTTTGATGAGAATGGAATTCTTAGAATCTGGTTTTATGTACTTCCTAAAAGCTAAATGGATTTTGTACAGTTATATCGATTTCATCATATTCAAAATACCACACTTTAAGAACAATAAAATTCATATTGAAAAATGACGTCTATTTTTTCCTAATAAAAAAGTTTCTTATCCTATGGAGTGAGCCTCCAAATGAAGGAATAAGAGAAAAATTATTGTATGATTAAGCACACTGAATACAGAATAATGAAATATATTTGGAATGATGGGCAGGTTGATCTGCTAAGTTTGTGTCCTTACAGCCTTTATGATTGCATGAGATTGTATGGGCTGTATAAATGTTTTCCTTTTCTCTTTAATTGTCATATCATTTATTTTTTCCCTCTTGTAGGGCATTAGGCAAAAGAGACAATAGCTCATTTATCAAAGATGAAGACTCTGCTCACAAATAAATATATACATAGTCATAATTGCAGGCTGATTGATTCTGAAGTCTTACAGAGACCATCTACTAATGACTGTGACAACTCGGCAGCACTAGAACGAAGAGGCTAAAGAATTTTCCTTTTACATGAAATAACTGCATAGCTATGTTGATTTGCATTTTGGTGGAATGAAAATTTCCATTCCTAGAAAAAGAGAAATTTAAGCTCTTTTTTAAAAAAAAAATTATGTTTATTTTTGAGAGAGAGAGACAGAGCGTGAGTGGGACAGAGTGAAAGGGAGACACAGAATCAGAAGCAGACCCCAGGCTCTGAGCTGTCAGCACAGAGCCTGACACAGGTCTCAAATTCACAAATAGTGAGATCATGACCTGAACCAAAGTCAGACGCTTAAATGACTGAGACACCAAGGTGCCTCTCAGTTCTTAACTTAAGTTTTTAAAAGCTGATTATACTGGTTGTAGCGGTCAGTAGAAAGAGAAATATGCCATAAGCTGTCATCAAAGCCATGAAGAATAATTTCCAAAGTGTTCATTAAAATAAAGAATCAGTCATATTATAAAGACTAATGCTATCATAGAACACATTTATGTCCTATGAATTGCCTCTGTTTTTATGCCCATTTCAAAAAAATATATAAAAATAAATATAACATTTCATAGATTTCTTTGGAAAACTTTATCCTACTTGTTGCCTTCCCGGGACTTTTAAGAAATGTGCCTTTATCTTAAAATCCAATGTGATTATAGATATTCCATGCTTCTCAATAAGAAAGTAAAGTTAATTGGCATTCAGAGTATTGAGAATTTGAATATTGAATCAATGGTATAAACCAGGGATTGATATATATTATAATTACCTTAAAGAAATCAAAAGATTTTTAGATATAAAGAAAGATGTTATGATAATACAATTAATGGTATTAGGGTATTGTAAAGAATGTCTGTGTATCACAAAATTTGGGGATCAGCCTAGAACAGAAAAAAATATATACAGTGAAACAAAGTTTATAGTGCTTACCTAATACTGTGTAGAGGAGGGAACCAGTCAATTAAATTCAATTTCTTGTACTGTGAACTCATGCCTCTTATGGGATTGGATTATTAGTTTATCACAGCTTAATTTTATTAGCCATTTAAATCAATCAAACAATTCTTGCTCCAATTTCATGGTGTCTGAACAATATGACTTCCGGAATAGAGATTTCTGAACAGAGATGATAGGCAGAGCAGCCAACATGAGTATCTTGTTCATACTATGTTATAAATCACTATGAGTTAATAAGTAGGCAACCTGCTTAATATATCAGTCTTTATGATGTTCCTTATGATGAGTCCCTTAAAGACAGATCCATGACACTAATTTAATCAAGTTTAAGGTTCCCCAAGCCATTGATAGTTGACACAAAAACAAGGCATAGTTTTTCAGTTACCATCATGAAGGCATAAGATAATCAGGCTTTTCTTAGCTGTTATTTGACCTCATAATTGCCACTTAAACTGTGAAATAAGAAATGACCAAAAAAGAGCCTGTGGAAGCAAATCATGGCCATTCTATCAAATGTGACCTTAAAGAAAACATATACGGTCTTTGTTACAAATTCTACTGCTGCTTAATTACAAACCATTCTTCATGGCCTAAAACAACAAACATATGATCAAGGATTCTGCAGGCCAGAAATTGGGAAGGCACAGTAGGAATATTTGTTTCTTTTTCTAGAGTCTCAGTTGGGAAGACTCAAATGGTTAGAATAAATCCCATGCCTGAGCCCTGAAGTTATAGGATGAATCTTCACTGAGATGTTGGGCACTTGGGTCAAAATGATTCAAAGAATAGGGGCAACCGGGACTGTTGACCAGAGCACCTACATGTGACCTCTCCCTTTGGCTTGGGATTTCCAGACCATGTGGTCACAGGAACAACATCTTCTTATGAGAAAGCATCCAAGAGTGGCCATCCCAAGAGAATCAAAGAAAACAGAATGGCCTTTTCTGACTTACCTTTAGAAATCATGCAGTTTCACTTGTACTAAATTCTATTATTAAACTTATTTATAATAAGTTACTAAGATTCACCCAGAATTCTTTTTAGTTTTCTCCATAGAATACTTACATGTTATTACCTAATTCTTTATTGCCTACATTAAACCTACATTAAATGTAAATGTGTTTAATGTATTGTCTACATTAGCCTACATTAAAATATAGACTTCATGAGACAGAAATTATGTTGTTGTTTATTCATTGACCTTTTCTCAACACTTGGCACTATCCTAGCACATAACTAGTGCTAATAAATCCTTATTGATTAAATTAATGAATAAATAAATTTTTATATTTCCTTGATAGACATTAAAATAAGCAAAGATATTTAGAAAACATGGACATGCTATATTTTCAAAGCTGGAAGTTACAGTATTGAATTTGAAACCTGTGATTATCTAAAAATGATTCATAGAACACTAAATCTATGCTATATTGCACAAAACAGGTTTCATGGTCAAGTATATTTGGGAAACACCTAATGCCAGTTAATTCTTGGAAAATCACTCTACTTGGCACATTAAAGGCTCTGAGAAACCTTGTCATTTTTTTAAAAAAGCTTAATTTTGCTCTATTCACTGTCCCCCACTTTACCATAAAACACCTCTAATCATTGAGTAGTTACTTACCTTCCATGGGGCTAGTTTTCACAGAACACATTTTAGTTAAGCCCCTCATTGTAAGTTAATTAAAGTTATTTCTTGATATTTAGGTGCCCGAAACATATAAATATAAAGGCCCACTCTCTGGAGATATCAAAATATGGTGACAGAATTTAAGCTTCTTATTTAAGTCACAAGAAGAGTTATTGGAAAGCTCAGAATGAAAGCCAAGGTCTTGTTCCTATCAGTAAAATACTCCTTTTACAACACTGGGGTTTTTCCAGATTCATAGACACAACTCTACCTTGGACTTACCATGGACAGATGGTTATTCTCTTTTTAAAAGCCTTTGAGAGATACAATTTGTAATCTCCCTCAGTAGCCTGCCCCATTATTTATCAAGTCAAACTCAGATTGCATTAGGGTGGGATTCCATTCCAGAGGGAAAGCATTTTCTTTGTCTGATTTAAAATGTTCCATTAAAAAATTAATTTACAATAACTTCACAAGCACAGTTTGCACTTGTGCGTTGGCCAATAGGGTGGTGGAGCTTGGAGCAGTGTCTTCAGCATGCACTCAGTCCTTGGCACTCGGCCCTAGTTTAATGACAGTCTGAGTCCTCACACTCACAGGCCCCGCCCAGTGAGGCTGCCAAGGGTTTGTCATAGTCATGCACATCAGTCAGTCATGAGAATGGAATGTGAAATGGTCCAGAATGCAGCAGACCCTGAAGCAGAGCGTTTTCCAGCTCCAAAATGCTGAATGTTTAAAGTACAAACCTCTATATATTTCACTGAAGTAATAAAATACATAATTAAATCATCAGATTCCCTCTTTATTTCCTCAAAGATGTTAATCACTATACTCATTTAGGTATATAACTTCATTTATCAAGTACTTTTCTATAGGCTGACATTCATCCATTTGTCCCACTATATTATGTAATAAACAAAATTTTAGGAAACTAGACAAAAAATATTATGCAAGATAAAATACAGACTTTGCATTTCTACAGGTCCAGTTTGGGTTCAATATTGCCTCATCAACTGTTATGTAGCCTTTAGCAGGTTACTCAACACAGCCATGGTTTCCAAATATGAAAAATGAGGACAGTAAGTACAGCTTCACTCTACTTTTATAAGAACTAAATAAGAAAACATATTTAAAAGTAGCTGACAAAATGCCTGGCACATAGTAGTTTTCAGTAAATATTCTTTCCTGTCTCATATAAAATCAGAATTGTATTCCAAGTCTCTTGAGAAACTTAGTAACTAAAGAATCTTGGGATGGGGGTGGAAAGGAGTTGTTAAATTGGGTATAGTTTCATTTTGCAATATCAAAAAATTCTAGATATCTGTTACAAAACAATGAGAATACAGATAGCACTACTGAATTATACACTCAAAATGTTTAAAATGGGAGGTGCCATCAACAAGATGTTGGAATAGGGAGCTCCCTACTCATATTCCCCATCAGCAACAATAATTGGACAGCTATCTATGGAAAAAAAACTGTCTTTGGGGGAGCTTTGGGATCCAGGTAGGAGATTTTGAAACACTGGTGGAGCCCAAGACCAACAAGGGCCATTTTGAGAAAGTAGGCCTGTGCCCACTTAGCAGATTTGTTGGCTCTGGTCCTAGCAGCCGCCATGTGACACAGCTTTAACCCATTTAATTGTAATCCTGGAGACAATACCATCAGCCTAGAGACCCAATAGATGTTTACATACTGAAACCAAATCTGTAAGGACTAGAAGAGGTGTTTGCTCCTTCAAATGCACAGACACCAATACAAGGCTACACAGATCACAAAGAATCAGACAAAAATGACACCACCAAAGAAACCAATAAAGTTCCCAAAGAAATGAAGATCTACATATTGCCTGACAAAGAATGCAAAATAATAATCTTCAAGAAGATCAGTGAGATGTAAGAGAACACAAATAGACAAAAAAAATGAAATCAAGAAAGTAATATTTAACAAGTGAGAAGGTTAATAAAGAAATAGAAACTAATAAACAAACAAACAAACCAATAAATAATGACCAAACAGGAATGCTGGAGGCAAAAAATACAATAACAGCACTGAAAAATTTAATAAAAAGTTCAACAGCAGCCTCAATCATGTAGAAGAAATAATCGGCTAACTTGAAGACCAGTCATTTGAAATTAGCCATTTAGAATAGCAAATTAACAAAAAAAAATTAATGAAAAAGAGTGAAGAATCATATGGGACCTATGGGACACCATGAAGCATTATAGGAGTCCAAGAAGAAGTGACAGAGAAAGGAGAAGAAAGCTTATTTTTATAAAAATGGCCAAAAACTTCCCAAGTCATGAGATAGATATGGACACCAAGATACATGAATCTCAAAGGGCTTCAAACAAGATCAATCCAAAGGATTATCCTGAAAAATACTATAGATAAATTCTCAAAAGTGAAAGACAAAAAGAGAATTATAAAAATAGCAAGAGAAGACATTTGTCACACACAAAGGAACCTCCAAAAGACTATCAGTGTACTTCTCAGAAGAATCTTTGCAAGCCCAGGGGGAGTGGAATATATTCAAAGTGCTCAAACAACAAAAAAAGCAAAACAAGAATATTATACTCTAGAAATAAGGGAGAGATAAAGATATTTCAATATAAATGAAAGCAGAAGGAATTCATCACTGGTAGATATGCATAAAAATGCTAGAGAGAGTTCTTCATGTTGAAATGGAAAGGCACTAAATAACATAAGAACATGAAAGTATAAAACTCATTATTAATGGTAAATATATAGCCAAATTCATAAGATTCTAATTCTGTAACTGTGGTACCTAAATTACTTTTAATCAGCTTAAAACAGATTCTTACAAGATGTTATATGCAAACCTCATGGCAACCACAAAGAAGAAACCTCTAACAGATACAAAAAGAGAGTAAGAAATCAAAGCATACCACTACAAAAATAATCACAAATTAAAAAAAAAATAAGACAAGGAAAGAAGAACTACAAAACAGAAAACACTAAGAAATTATAAAAGTAAGTCCTTCACTATGAATAATTACTTTAAATGAAAATGGAATAAATTCCCCAATCAAAAGACACAGTGTGAATTGAATGGGTAAAAAACAAGATTCAACTGTGTGCTGCCTGTAAGAGGCTCACTTTAGATTTAAAGACATATATAGACTGAAAGTGAAAGGTTAGAAAAAGATATTCCATGCAAATACTAAACAAAATAGAGCAGAGGTGGCTATACTTACATCAGACAAAATAATTGTTTAGTCAAAATTGGCCACAGAGAAAGGTTACTATATAATGATAAAAAGATAAATTCATCAAGAGGAAATAACTGTTTTAAATATATATGCACCCAACATTGGAGCACTTAAATATTTATTTATTTATTTATTTATTTATTTATTTATTTATTTTTTTATATGAAATTTATTGACAAATTGGTTTCCATACAACACCCAGTGCTCATCCCAAAAGGTGCCCTCCTCAATACCCATCACCCACCCTCCCCTCCCTCCCACCCCCCATCAACCCTCAGTTTGTTCTCAGTTTTTAACAGTCTCTTATGCTTTGGCTCTCTCCCACTCTAACCTCTTTTTTTTTTTTTTTTCCTTCCCCTCCCCCATGGGTTCCTGTTAAGTTTCTCAGGATCCACATAAGAGTGAAACCATATGGTATCTGTCTTTCTCTGTATGGCTTATTTCACTTAGCATTACACTCTCCAGTTCCATCCACGTTGCTACAAAAGGCCATATTTCATTTTTTCTCATTGCCACGTAGTATTCCATTGTGTATATAAGCCACAATTTCTTTATCCATTCATCAGTTGATGGACATTTAGGCTCTTTCCATAATTTGGCTATTGTTGAGAGTGCTGCTATGAACATTGGGGTACAAGGGAGCACTTAAATATTTAAAGCAAATATTTACAGAACTGAAGGGAGAAAAAGACAGCAAGCAGTTACAGGGGACTTCAATACCCTATTTTTAAGAATGGACAGTTCATTCAGAGAGAAAATCAATATGGTAACAGCAGACTTTCATAACACTAAGTGGACCTAATAGACATATACAGAAAATTCCCCCCAATAGCAGCAGAATGTACACTGTTTTTAGGTGCACATGGAAATTAGAATAGATCACATAGATCATGGGCCACAACACAAGTCCGAATAATTTAAGAAGACTGAAATCATATCAAGTATCTTTTTATAACCACAATGATATGAAACTAGAAATCAATAACACAAGTCAAATTGGAAAACTCACAAATAAGAAGATATTAACACATACTGAATAACCAATGAATCAAAGAAAAAAGCAAAAGTAAAATTTAAAAAAAATCTTGAAACAGGTAAAAATAGAAAACAAAATACCAAAACTTAGGGGATGCAGCCAAAACAGTTCTAGGAAGAAATTTGATAGTGATAATTGCCTACATTAAGAAAAAAAAGTTCCCAAATAAATTGTGTAACTATACTTCATAGAATTGGAAAAATAACGATGAAGCCCAAAGTAAGCAGAAGGAAATGATATATCAAGACATGAGTAGAAATAAATAAAATAGAAGCTAGAGAGACAACAGAAAAGATCAACAAAAGTGAGAGGTTTTTTAAAAAAGATAAAATTGACAAAACTTAGCTACGTGAACCAAGAAAAAAAGAGAAGATTCAAATAAATAAAATTTTAAATGAAAAAGAAGACATACAACTGACACCACAGAAATACAAAGGATCATAAGAGACTACTATCAACAATTAAATGCGATAAAGTGGATAACCTAGAAGAAATGGTAAGTTCCTAGAAACATTCAACCCATCAAGACTAAGTCATGAACAAATAGAAAACTGAACAGACTAATAATAAGAGATTTCAGCAGTAATAAAAAATTAAAAACAGCATAGCAAAGGAAAAAAAACCCACCAAAACTAAAAGGCAAATACAGAATGGGAGAAGAAATTTGCAAGTGACGTATCTGATAAAGAGTTAGTATCCAAAATCCATAAAGAACTTATCAAACTCAACACCCAAAAAACAAGTAATCCCGTTAAGAAATGGGCAGAAAACATGAATAGATATTTCTCCAAAGAAGACATTCAGATGGCTAACAGACACATGAAAAGATACTCAACATCAGTCATCATCAGGGAAATACAAATCAAAACCACAATGAGATACTACCTCACACCTGTCAAAATGGCTAAAATTAACAACACAGGAAACAACAGATGTTGGTGAGGATGTGGAGGAAGGGGAACCCTCTTACACTGTTGGTGGGAATGCAAACTGGTGCAGCCACTCTGGGGAACATGGAGTTTCCTCAAAAGGTTAAAAATAGAACTACCCTATGACCTAGCAATTGCACTAGTAGGTATTTAACCAAAGGATACAAATATACTGATTTGGAGGGGCACATGCACCCCTATATTTATAGAAGCCTTATCAACAATAATAAATTTCCAAAGTATGGAAAGAGCCCAAATACCCATCAATTGATAAATGAATAAAGAAGGTATAGTGTATGTGTGTGTATATGTATATTTGTGTGTGTGTGTGTGTGTGTGTGTGTGTATATATATATATATAATTGATAAGTCTTCTATAAATATAGGGGTGCATATATACGTACATATACACACACATACACTACACCTTCTTTATATATATATGTGTGTGTGTGTGTGTGTGTGTGTGTGTGTGTGTGTATTATTGTTGATAAGTCTTCTATAAATATAGGGGTGCATATATACATACATATAAACACACATACACTACACCTTCTTTATATATATGTATGTGTGTGTGTGTGTATATGTATGTATATATGTATATATGTATGTATATACATATACACACACACAATGGTATATTACTCGGCCATTAAAGAGAAAACAGATGAACATGGGAGAAGAAAGGAAAAAAAAAAGAGAAAGGGAGGCAAACCATAATAGACTATTTTTTTTTTTACATTTATTTATTTTTTGAGAGAGAGAGAAAGAATGAATGGGAGAGGGGAAGAGAGAGAGGAGACAGAGGGTCTGAAGCAGGCTCTACACTGTGAGCACAGAGCCCAATGCAGAGCTCAAACTCACAAACCACCATGAGATCATGACCTGAGCCAAAATCAAGAGTTCACTGTTTAACTGACTGAGCCATCCAGGCACCCCATGAGACACTTAACTATAGAGAACAAACTGAGGGCTGCTAGAGGGGAGGTGGACAGGGGATGGACTAAATGGGTGATGGGTATTAAGGAGGGCACTTGTTGAGATGAGCACTGGATGTTATATGTAAGTGATGAATCACTAAATTGTACATCTGAAACCAATGTTAACTAGAATTTAAATAAAAATTTGAAACAAAATTTAAAAACTCCCAACAAAGGAAAGGCCAAGACAAGATGGCTTCATGGGTGAATTTTATCAAACATTTATTTATTTTTTTTTTTATTTTTATTCTTTTTTTTTTTTTATGAAATTTATTGACAAATTGGTTTCCATACAACACCCAGTGCTCATCCCAAAAGGTGCCCTCCTCAATACCCATCACCCACCCTCCCCTCCCTCCCACCCCCCATCAACCCTCAGTTTGTTCTCAGTTTTTAACAGTCTCTTATGCTTTGGCTCTCTCCCACTCTAACCTCTTTTTTTTTTTTTTCCTTCCCCTCCCCCATGGGTTCCTGTTAAGTTTCTCAGGATCCACATAAGAGTGAAACCATATGGTATCTGTCTTTCTCTGTATGGCTTATTTCACTTAGCATTACACTCTCCAGTTCCATCCACGTTGCTACAAAGGGCCATATTTCATTTTTTCTCATTGCCACGTAGTATTCCATTGTGTATATAAACCACAATTTCTTTATCCATTCATCAGTTGATGGACATTTAGGCTCTTTCCATAATTTGGCTATTGTTGAGAGTGCTGCTATGAACATTGGGGTACAAGTGCCCCTATGCATCAGTACTCCTGTATCCCTTGGATAAATTCCTAGCAGTGCTATTGCTGGGTCATAGGGTAGGTCTATTTTTAATTTTCTGAGGAACCTCCACACTGCTTTCCAGAGCGGCTGCACCAATTTGCATTCCCACCAACAGTGCAAGAGGGTTCCCGTTTCTCCACATCCTCTCCAGCATCTATAGTCTCCTGATTTGTTCATTTTGGCCACTCTGACTGGCGTGAGGTGATACCTGAGTGTGGTTTTGATTTGTATTTCCCTGATAAGGAGCGACGCTGAACATCTTTTCATGTGCCTGTTGGCCATCTGGATGTCTTCTTTAGAGAAGTGTCTATTCATGTTTTCTGCCCATTTCTTCACTGGGTTATTTGTTTTTCGGGTGTGGAGTTTGGTGAGCTCTTTATAGATTTTAGATACTAGCCCTTTGTCCGATATGTCATTTGCAAATATCTTTTCCCATTCCGTTGGTTGCCTTTTAGTTTTGTTGGTTGTTTCCTTTGCTGTGCAGAAGCTTTTTATCTTCATAAGGTCCCAGTAATTCACTTTTGCTTTTAATTCCCTTGCCTTTGGGGATGTGTCGAGTAAGAGATTGCTACGGCTGAGGTCAGAGAGGTCTTTTCCTGCTTTCTCCTCTAAGGTTTTGATGGTTTCCTGTCTCACATTTAGGTCCTTTATCCATTTTGAGTTTATTTTTGTAAATGGTGTGAGAAAGTGGTCTAGTTTCAACCTTCTGCATGTTGCTGTCCAGTTCTCCCAGCACCATTTGTTAAAGAGGCTGTCTTTTTTCCATTGGATGTTCTTTCCTGCTTTGTCAAAGATGAGTTGGCCATACGTTTGTGGGTCTAGTTCTGGGGTTTCTATTCTATTCCATTGGTCTGTGTGTCTGTTTTTGTGCCAATACCATGCTGTCTTGATGATGACAGCTTTGTAGTAGAGGCTAAAGTCTGGGATTGTGATGCCTCCTGCTTTGGTCTTCTTCTTCAAAATTCCTTTGGCTATTCGGGGCCTTTTGTGGTTCCATATGAATTTTAGGATTGCTTGTTCTAATTTCGAGAAGAATGCTGGTGCAATTTTGATTGGGATTGCATTGAATGTGTAGATAGCTTTGGGTAGTATTGACATTTTGACAATATTTATTTTTCCAATCCATGAGCAGGGAATGTCTTTCCATTTCTTTAAGTCTTCTTCAATTACCTTCATAAGCTTTCTATAGTTTTCAGCATACAGATCCTTTACATCTTTGGTTAGATTTATTCCTAGGTATTTTATGCTTCTTGGTGCAATTGTGAATGGGATCATTTTCTTTATTTGTCTTTCTGTGGCTTCATTGTTAGTGTATAAGAATGCAACTGATTTCTGTACATTGATTTTGTATCCTGCAACTTTGCTGAATTCATGTATCAGTTCTAGCAGACTTTTGGTGGAGTCTATCGGATTTTCCATGTATAATATCATGTCATCTGCAAAAAGCGAAAGCTTGACTTCATCTTTGCCAATTTTGATGCCTTTGATTTCCTTTTGTTGTCTGATTGCTGATGCTAGAACTTCCAGCACTATGTTAAACAACAGCGATGAGAGTGGGCATCCCTGTCGTGTTCCTGATCTCAGGGAAAAAGCTCTCAGTTTTTCCCCGTTGAGGATGATGTTAGCTGTGGGCTTTTCATAAATGGCTTTTATGATCTTTAAGTATGTTCCTTCTATCCCGACTTTCTCAAGGGTTTTTATTAAGAAAGGGTGCTGGATTTTGTCAAAGGCCTTTTCTGCATCGATTGACAGGATCATATGGTTCTTCTCTTTTTTTTTGTTAATGTGATGGATCACGTTGATTGATTTGCGAATGTTGAACCAGCCCTGCATCCCAGGAATGAATCCCACTTGATCATGGTGAATAATTCTTTTTATATGCTGTTGAATTCGATTTGCTAGTATCTTATTGAGAATTTTTGCATCCATATTCATCAGGGATATTGGCCTGTAGTTCTCTTTTTTTACTGGGTCTCTGTCTGGTTTAGGAATCAAAGTAATACTGGCTTCATAGAATGAGTCTGGAAGTTTTCCTTCCCTTTCTATTTCTTGGAATAGCTTGAGAAGGATAGGTATTATCTCTGCTTTAAATGTCTGGTAGAACTCCGCTGGGAAGCCATCTGGTCCTGGACTCTTATTTGTTGGGAGATTTTTGATAACCAATTCAATTTCTTCGCTGGTTATGGGTCTGTTCAAGCTTTCTATTTCCTCCTGATTGAGTTTTGGAAGAGTGTGGGTGTTCAGGAATGTGTCCATTTCTTCCAGGTTGTCCAATTTGTTGGCATATAATTTTTCATAGTATTCCCTGATAATTGTTTGTATCTCTGAGGGATTGGTTGTAATAATTCCATTTTCATTCATGATTTTATCTATTTGGGTCATCTCCCTTTTCTTTTTGAGAAGCCTGGCTAGAGGTTTGTCAATTTTGTTTATTTTTTCAAAAAACCAACTCTTGGTTTCGTTGATCTGCTCTACAGTTTTTTTAGATTCTATATTGTTTATTTCTGCTCTGATCTTTATTATTTCTCTTCTTCTGCTGGGTTTAGGCTGCCTTTGCTGTTCTGCTTCTATTTCCTTTAGGTGTGCTGTTAGATTTTGTATTTGGGATTTTTCTTGTTTCTTGAGATAGGCCTGGATTGCAATGTATTTTCCTCTCAGGACTGCCTTCGCTGCGTCCCAAAGCGTTTGGATTGTTGTATTTTCATTTTCATTTGTTTCCATATATTTTTTGATTTCTTCTCTAATTGCCTGGTTGACCCACTCATTCGTTAGTAGGGTGTTCTTTAACCTCCATGCTTTTGGAGGTTTTCCAGACTTTTTCCTGTGGTTGATTTCAAGCTTCATAGCATTGTGGTCTGAAAGTATGCATGGTATAATTTCAATTCTTGTAAACTTATGAAGGGCTGTTTTGTGACCCAGTATATGATCTATCTTGGAGAATGTTCCATGTGCACTCGAGAAGAAAGTATATTCTGTTGCTTTGGGATGCAGAGTTCTAAATATATTGTCAAGTCCATCTGGTCCAATGTCTCATTCAGGGCCCTTGTTTCTTTATTGACTGTGTGTCTAGATGATCTATCCATTTCTGTAAGTGGGGTGTTAAAGTCCCCTGCAATTACCACATTCTTATCAATAAGGTTGCTTCTGTTTATGAGTAATTGTTTTATATACTTGGGGGCTCCGGTATTCGGCGCATAGACATTTATAATTGTTAGCTCTTCCTGATGGATAGACCCTGTAACTATTATATAATGTCCTTCTTCATCTCTTGTTACAGCCTTTAATTTAAAGTCTAGTTTGTCTGATATAAGTATGGCTACTCCAGCTTTCTTTTGGCTTCCAGTAGCATGATAAATAGTTCTCCATCCCCTCACTCTGAATCTAAAGGTGTCCTCAGGTCTAAAATGAGTCTCTTGTAGACAGCAAATAGATGGGTCTTGTTTTTTTATCCATTCTGATACCCTATGTCTTTTGGTTGGCGCATTTAATCCGTTTACATTCAGTGTTATTATAGAAAGATATGGGTTTAGAGTCATTGTGATGTCTGTATGTTTTATGCTTGTAGTGATGTCTCTGGTACTTTGTCTCACAGGGTCCCCCTTAGGATCTCTTGTAGGGCTGGTTTAGTGGTGACAAATTCCTTCAGTTTTTGTTTGTTTGGGAAGACCTTTATCTCTCCTTCTATTCTAAATGACAGACTTGCTGGATAAAGGATTCTCGGCTGCATATTTTTGCTGTCTAGCACCCTGAAAATCTCGTGCCAATTCTTTCTGGCCTGCCAAGTTTCAAAAGAGAGATCGGTCACGAGTCTTATAGGTCTCCCTTTATATGTGAGGGCACATTTACCCCTTGCTGCTTTCAGAATTTTCTCTTTATCCTTGTATTTTGCCAGTTTCACTATGATATGTCGTGCAGAAGATCGATTCAAGTTACGTCTGAAGGGAGTTCTCTGTGCCTCTTGGATTTCAATGCCTTTTTCCTTCCCCAGTTCAGGGAAGTTTTCAGCTATTATTTCTTCAAGTACCCCTTCAGCACCTTTCCCTCTCTCTTCCTCCTCTGGAATACCAATTATGCGTATATTATTTCTTTTTAGTGTATCACTTAGTTCTCTAATTTTCCCCTCATACTCCTGGATTTTTTTATCTCTCTTTTTCTCAGCTTCCTCTTTTTCCATAACTTTATCTTCTAGTTCACCTATTCTCTCCTCTGCCTCTTCCATCCGAGCTGTGGTGGTTTGCATTTTGTTTTGCATTTCCTTTAAAGCGTTTTTCAGCTCCTCGTGACTGTTCCTTAGTCCCTTGATCTCTGTAGCAAGAGATTCTCTGCTGTCCTGTATACTGTTTTCCAGCCCAGCGATTAATTTTATGACTATTATTCTAAATTCACTTTCTGTTATATTATTTAAATCCTTTTTGATCAGCTCATTAGCTGTTGTTATTTCCTGGAGATTCTTCTGAGGGGAATTCTTCCGCTTGGTCATTTTGGATAGTCCCTGGTGTGGTGAGGACCTGCAGGGCACTTCCCCTGTGCTGTGGTGTATAACTGGAGTTGGTGGGCGGGGCCGCAGTCAGTCCTGATGTCTGCCCCCAGCCCACCGCTGGGGCCACAGTCAGACTGGTGTGTGCCTTCTCTTCCCCTCTCCTAGGGGCGGGATTCCCTGTGGGGTGGCGTGGCCCGTCTGGGCTACTTGCACACTGCCAGGCTTGTGATGCTGGGGATCTGGCGTATTAGCTGGGGTGGGAAGGCAAGGTGCACGGCGGGAGGGGGGGCAGGCTTAGCTCGCTTCTCCTTAGGTGATCCACTTCAGGAGGGGCCCTGTGGCAGCCGGAGGGAGTCAGATCCGCTGCCGGAGGTTTGGCTCCGCAGAAGCACAGAGTTGGGTGTTTGCGCGGAGCGAGCAATTTCCCTGGCCGGAACCGGTTCCCTTTGGGATTTTGGCTGGGGGATGGGCGGGGGAGATGGCGCTGGCGAGCGCCTTTGTTCCCCGCCAAACTGAGCTCTGTCGTCCGGGGGCTCCGCAGCTCACCCTCCCTTTGTCCTCCAGCCTTCCCGCTTTCCGAGCAGAGCTGTTAACTTATGACCTCCCAGAGGCTAAGTCGCGCTTGCTGTCGGAACACAGTCCGTCAGGCCCCTCCGCTTTTGCAAGCCGGACTCGGGGGCTCTGCTTGGCTGGCGAGCTGCCCCTCCGCCCCGACTCCCTCCCGCCAGTCCGTGGAGCGCGCACCGCCTCGCAGCCCTTCCTACCCTCTTCCGTGGGCCTCTCGTCTGCACTTGGGTCCGGTGACTCCGTTCTGCTAATCCTCTGGTGGTTTTCTGGGTTATTTAGGCAGGTGTAGGTGGAATCTAAGTGATCAGCAGGACGAGCGGTGAGCCCAGCGTCCTCCTACGCCCTTATCAAACATTTAAAGAATAATTAATATCAACTCTTCTCAAATTCTCCCAATTTGAAAAGGAGAAAACACTTCCAAACTCATGGCCTTTATGAGGCCAGCAATATCCTCACACTGAAGCCTGACAAGGACACCAAAAAAGAAAAAAAAAAAAAAAGAAAAAAAGAAAAAGAAAACTACAGACCAATATATTTGCTGAACACACTGCAAAAAATCCTCAAAATAAAATACTAGCAAGCCAAATTCAGTATCACATTAAAAAGAACCATGATCAAGTTAGATTTATCCCTGGGGTACCAGGATGTTTCAAAATATTCAAATCAATCAATATGATACACCACATTAATAGAATAAGAGATTAACAGCCATAGGATCATCTCAATAGATGCAGGAAAAGCACTTGACAGAATTGAATATCCTTTCATGAAAAAATGCTCAACAAATGAGGTATAGAAGGAATGTACCTCAATATAATGAATGCTGTATGTGACAAGTCCACAGCTGATAGCATACTAAAGAGTGAATAGCTGAAAGTTTTTCCTCCAAAATCAGGAACAAAACAAGGGTGCTCAGTCTCACCACTTTTTAAAAAAAAATTATTTATTTATTTTGAGAGCAAGCAAGGAAAAGAGAGGAGCTTGAACTCATGAACTATGAGATCATGACCTGAGCTGAAACCAAGAGTTGATGTTAAACCTGACTGAGCCATGCAGGTGCCCCTGGTCTCACCACTTCTATTCAACACAGTAATATAAGTCCTGACCAGGCAATCAGGTAGGAAGCAGAAATAAGAGACATCCAAGAAGGAAAGGAAGAACACTGTTTCTATGTTGGAGATGGCATAATCTTATGTATATAAAACCCTGAAAACTCCACTAGAAAACTGTTAGAACTAATAAATTCAGGAAAGTTGCAGGATGCAAAACCAAAATACAAAATCAGTTATGTTTCTATACATCAACCACATGTTATCCAAAAAAGAACTAGAAAAAATCCCATTTACAATGGCATCAAAAAAATAAAATTCTTAAGAATAAATTTAACCAAAGAGGTGAAAGATCTGAATAATGAAAACTATAAAATATTGATGAAAGACATTGAAGAAGACACAAATAAATGGAAAGGTATCTTACATTCATGAGTTGGAAAAATTAGTAGGATTACATATTCATATTATCCAAAGCAATATACAAATTTAATACAGACTATCAAAATTATTTTTTTAATGTTTATTTATTTATGTTAAGAGAGAGAGAGAGAGCACGATCTGGAGAAGAGGAGAGAAAGAGGGAAAGAGAGAATCCCAAGCAGTCTCCACATCTTCAGCGCAGAGCTCAATGCAAGGCTCGATCTCACAACTGTGAGATCATGACCTGAGCCAAACCCAAGAGTCAGATGCTTAGCTGACTGAGCCACTCAGGCACCCCTAAACTATCAAAATTCAAATGGCATTTTTCATAGAATTGAAAAAAATCCTCAAATTTGCATGGGACCACAAGAGGTTCTGAATATCCAAAACAATCTTGAGAAAGAACAAAGCTAGAGGTATCACACTTCCTGATTTCAAACTATATTATAAAGCTATAGTAATCAAAACAGTATTGCATTGGCATAAAACAGATATTTAGACCAATGGAACACAATAGATAACCCAGAAATAAACCCAAACATAAATGTTTAACTTTTTATATTTTTAATCTTTGACTAGAATACCAAGAATACACAATGAGGAAAGGATTGTCCCTTCAGTAAATGGTTTTGGGAAAGCAACTATGCAAAAGCATGAAATTGGACACTTACCTCATGCTGTACACAAAAATTTACTCAAAATATATTAAAGTCTTAAATGTAAGACCTGAAATCATAAAACTAACTCTCAGAAGAAAACATAGGGAAACAGCTCTTTAACATTAGTCTTGACAATCTTCTTTTTGTAGATGACACCAAAAGCACAGGTAACAAAAGCAACAGTAAACAAGTGGAAGTAAATCAAACTAAAAAGTTTCTGTACAGCAGAAGAGACAATCAATGAAATTAAAAGGCAACTTACAAAATGGGAAAAAATAGATACATCTGATAAGTGGTTAAATCCAAAGTATACAAAGTACTCATATAATCCAGTTCTAAAATGGGCAAAAAACCTAAACAGACATTTTTTTTTCAAAGAAGACATAGAAATGGCCAACAGGTACATGAAAAGATGCTCAATGTCACTAATGATTAAAGAAACACAAATAAAAATCACAGTGGAATACCATTTTGCACCTGTTAGGATAATTAGTATCAAAAAGACAAGAGATAATTTTTAGCAAAAGTATAGAGAAAAGGGAACCCTTGTGCACTATTGGTGAGAATGTAAATTGATGAAGCCACTATAGAAGCAGTATGAAGGTGGAGACTCTGCCAAAAAATAAAAATCTACCATACAATCCAGCAATTCCACTTAATATATATCCAAAGGAAATGAAATCACTATCTCAACAAGATATCTGCACTCCCATGTTCAATGCAGCATTGTTCATAATAGCCAAGACATGGAAATAACCTAAATGTCTGTTGATGGGTGAAGAGATAAAGAAAATGTGACATGTATATAGTGGAATGTATATATCCATATATATGGATATGTATTGAATTTTTGTATAGAGTAGAATATTAATCAGCCATAAAAAAAAAGGAAACCTTGCCATTTGTGACAACATAGATGAAACTAGAGAGTATTATGATAAGGTAGACATAGAAAGACAAATACTGTATGATCTCACTTGTATATATAATCTAAAAAAGTTAAACTCATAGAACCAAAGAGTAGAACAGTGGCTTCCAGACATCAGGAGATGGGGGAAATAGGAATGCTGGTCAAATGGACACAAACTTTCAGTTATAAAATAAATAAGTTTTGGGGATCTAATTACGTCATGGTGATTATAGTTCATAATACTGTATTATATACTTAAAACTTGCTAAGAGAGTATATCTTAAATTTTCTCATCAAAAAAAAAGTATATGACGTAAGGGATCTGTTCACATTGGGAAAAAAGGGTTAACATAATATTTATGTTACTTGTTCTTTAGCACAGTTAAAACATCTAAATGTTTTTCAGTATTTATTTTTTTTGTTTCAAATTTTTATTTAAATCCTAGTTAGTGAACATACAGTGTAATATTGGTTTCAGGAGTAGAATTCAGTGATTGATCACTTACATGCAATGCCCAGTGCTCATCCCAACAAGTGCCTCCCAAATGCCCATCACCCATTTAGCCCATCCACTACTCACTGTCCTTCCATCAACCCTCAGTTTGTTCTTGGTAGTTAAAAACTTTTTTAATTAAGAAAAGAGAAAAACATCAGAAAATCCCAATGGAAAACACCCAACCAGTACTCCTCAAAATTCTCAAAGGCATGAAACACAGGGAAAATCTGAGAAACTATCACAGCCAAAGAAGCCTAAGAAGACATGATGACTAAATGTAATGTGGTGTTCTGAATGGGATCATGGGGCAGAAAAGGGCCTTACTTATAAGCAATGACCTTTATCATCTCACAATAAGTGGATTTGCTTACCTTCCGCATTTTGGTGGTTAGGCCAAGTAGACCAGGGTAGAGACCTTAGACCAATAGGAGCCAATGAACCCATGGTATAAGATCTGAATAATTGGGTAGTCAAAAAACAGTAAAAATAAATTATTATTTTATGGAAATAGTCTAGTTGAACTGTTTAAGCTTGGCTTCATTGTAATAGAATCATTTGAAAGGTAATTGTGGTTCCAGGTATTCTCTTTGATAGATAGTTTAGGCATTTAGCTATTTTGAATTTTTGCATTAAAATTTTATAGTCTTTATGAGTTATGTTATGTAACTATCTTAATTTACTTTCCATTGAATTGTTAAGGTGAATAATTTTATTTTGATTTTAACATGCCCAGAAAGCATATTTTTGGTGTGAAATGTCAAAGTATGTTTTTCTTCCCTACATGAAAATAGCTTACAGATTTGGTTGACATTTGATATAAAGTGATTTCTATAGTTTGAGGCACAAGTGAACTTCAATGTTAACCTTGTAATGATTATACATGTTTATGGAAAATGAATTGAAATGTAGAAGTGCAATCATTGTCTGCCTTTTTTCAGGTTTTGCCAGGCCTAAATGCCTTTTTATTTAGAGAATTTTCCATGCCTTTGAGTTACTAAAAATCAAAATAATGTAAACTGGTACATTTTTATTTGGTTGAATCTGTAGCCAAAAAGGCAGTGACCATGAGCTTTATTCATAATATCATATTTTGCATGGGCTTTGCCTATGGCTCTTGGAACACACTGGTAATATATCAGGAAAAGGGGAATAAACCATTCTGGAAGAATGGTCTGGCTTAGGGATGTCAGAAAGCAAAGTTAGAGCATAATGTAATCTCGGGAGATCTGTGGTGGTGTTTGTAGTTAAAAGGCCCTGCCTGGTGGGTGGGTGCTTAGCAGCAAACTAGACACTTATCATCAGGCTGGTGGCACTCAATTGGATGCAAGGAGAACACCAGAGGTTTGATATAAGACCTCAACAAGTAGCCAACGGGACTGTGATAGGACCCGTCTCCCAAAGAAGGAGCTGGCTACAGCCAGGAGGCTTTAAGAATACTGGCCAAATGAGCTGGAGTTCTGGGTGCTAGTATCAGTAGTATATTTGAACACAAACTAAGAAGTGGGTTAAAGGCCAGATGTAAAGAATTTGCCCAGAAGTGGGGAAACAGAAACAAATGCTCAGGGTTAGTGATCCAGTTGTGGGGATTCCAGCTAATTCTAGATCTCACTTATTAACTGGTTCTCTCAATGTTATTCTCATTGGCTTGAGGATAGAGGACTTTTGAGCTTATGGCAGAGGATCCTTGGTTACTAGTGATGAATAAGCAGAAATGGAATCACATGAGCTCTTTAGAACAAATTTTTTCAACTCAGTCAACCAATTGGTTTTATTTTTCCTTTTCATTGCTTTGATTAATTGATTGGATTAATCTTTTACTTTAGGATTATATGGACATAACCTAATGTACATGGCATTTTCTTCTATATGATATTGAGTTCTTACAAATTAAATTCGAAACCTTCTTTCATCTCAAGTATTTAGAACTATATTATACAGTATTCTTGATTTGAAGCATATTTTTAAATATTTTGGTCATGTCTAAACTCATTTCAAGTAAAATTTTTGGAAATTTTTTTTATTAGAGTCTAAAATACATTGAGGAAAATGTATACATTATAAGCGTACAACTTAATGAATGTTCACAAACTGAACATGTCCAGATCAAGGAATAGAATATTACTAGTATCCCAGAAGCCTCTTCAGTTCTCTCTTCTAGTTACTCTGAAAGAATAATCACTCCCCTGATAATAGATAGGTTTTGTGTGTCTTTGAACTTTATGTGAAATGTATCATATAATATATATTCTTTTGTGTCTGTTTTCTTTTGCTTAGTGTTATATTTATGAGATTCCTCAACGTTGCTCTTAGTCATAATCATTTATTATCATTTCTGTGCAGTATTCCACTGTATAAATATATCATAATTTCTTTTATTACTTCTACTGGTGAACAAGTAGTGTCTTATATTGGTGCTATTATGTATAGTGTTGCTATCAACAGGCCAGTACCTGTCTTTTGGAAAACATATGTGCATACTGTGGACACTGTGGAGTGAGATTTCAGGGTTATGCATCATTTTTATGGTTATGCATGCATTTTTAACGTGGTAATGATGTTCACAAATTTGTCAGTTAGCCAATCCCAAAGATTTTCTGTTATCACAAACATATCACAGATCTATCCTCACTGCGCTTGATTTCTATTGCCCTACTTTTCTTTTAAGAGAAAAACTTAACAGTAAGATGTGTCTCCTCTGAACCATAATATTTATCTTTCTCTTTTCCAACATTCATTATTAACCAACTTTAATGGTTTGGATTAATTTTAAATAATAGGACATATATTTTCTTGATCTATATATATGAATCAATTTATATACTGTGCAATGCATAATAAATTCAAGCTTCAAAACTAGCTTAGCTGTATCTAATACATTGTTTTAGTATTTTTATATTACTTCCACCTATAAAGTTTAATCTTAGTTTTCCATTGACTCATTTAAGTGTCTTAGGTAAATTATTTACTTTTTTGTTATTTTATTTTTATATGTGCAGGTAGTAGAAGACATTTCTTATATGCTTCACAAGATTATTGAATCAGTTATATTGTTTTTTTTCAAAAAAAGAATAAATGATATTAGCATGAGGTTACAATTTTTCTAAATTTCCAATAACTATTTGCTATATTTAGCTATATTTTCTATATTCATAGCCAAATATCGTCCAATATTCTTTAAAATTTTTATAAACAAGAAAAAATGTAATTCATTTAAAATTTTTATAAAGAATCCAGCTAAGTAGCAGAGTAGATGAAATAGTATATTAAACAAAAAATTCCAAAAAAGACCATGAGTGAAAATAGTTCATAAAATCAAAACTGTTCTTTCCTTTGACCTTATTATACTTAAGAATATGGAATCCAAGAACTGATCACAACCATAAGACTCACTTGGAAATCAAAAGTGGAAAAAAGCATAATTAATCATTTAGATAATTCTCAAGAAGTATGATGTGTAAAAAGACCTTTGGACACTAGCTTTGATTTTTTTTTCTCTATATGAATATAAGCTTTAAGTACAGTAGTGGATACATTAACTCTTGATCATGACTATTGTTAAATGATGGCCTGAGTTTCAAGTATAAGCATAAAGAGTTAAGATGTCTTAACCCCTTATTTTGTAGATAAAGATTTCTAGTTCACTGGAATAAATCTACCTGTCTTAAAATAAAATAAATTAAGGTGAGTCCTAAAATTAGAATACAGAGTTCTCATTCTTGGTCTAAGATCTTTTCCATTATCCCAAATTATCCCTAAAAATTATCATAGTTGGACCTGATAGTCATTGAACTTCTCAAATTCTTACTTAATTTGTATCTTTTTATTTTATATGTTTATATTAGGTCAATTTCTCCCAAGAGGTTATTTCTAAATTATGGATAATTTTGAGGAATTAGGTCTTATCTGAGTTTATAATTCTTCTACTTCCACAGTAATGAACCTTCACTAATGAAGCTGAATTATGTTTTGCTTTAAGTAAAATAGACTCTTTTTAAGATCTCAATATTTATATTTAAAAATTATTCAAATTCAAAGTTTTTTACCCAGCCAGATTGATCCTAAAATATCACAATCAGAATTAAGTGAAATAGACATTATTTATATAATAGAGTTGTATAAATTTATGTTGTGTTGGTTTCATTAAAAATAATTTTCTACTTGTCTAAAAAAGCTCCCTATTCAAGATTTCTCTTCTAAACAAAGAAATTGTGGGCCACATCCTCTCATTTGCACTCCATTTGGAGATTTTTTTGGACATTTCAGTTTTTGCAACATTAATGCAATAAAAATGAACCTTGTCCAGTTTTCCTACTAACAATTCATATTTTATACATAATTTCCACAAAATATTTAAAATGCATTTGAAATCTCTGTTACTTTTAATGTAGATTCTCTTAAGCTTTCCCAGAAATGTAAGATTATATTGAATTTTTAATTGGGTATTTTTCAGTGTTTGGAATTGAGAAAAAAATTACCATGATTTAGGCAGTGTAATTCAACTGTTGTAACTACTAAAATAAACCCAAATAAAACTTATGCATATGGTTATCAGATAGTCAACAAAATTATCCCTCTAATCAGGAAAGCTTCTGGTTGTATAAAATAGGATGTATACCATTCTAAATGGATAAGCCTATTTATTAATTGAGAAGAATATAAAAGAACTCTAATTTCATAGGTGGATAGAATTTGAGATCCCATATAATATATTTGATCTGAGTCAAAAACTAGACGCTAAAAAAAAAAAAAAATGACCTATGGGCTAAAAGTAGTACAATGGTCTGTTTGTTTCCTGTCTACTCCTCTACCCAAGAGGCCCACATCTAATCATCCTGCATCTCCGGACTCAGTGCCCACAATTGGGCACCCATTTGGCCTCAAATACTAGAGCTATAAGCTGGCCTATAGCAATATAGTACCAGCTAGGAATCTGTTCCAACTTTGAGATTATATTACTTTATTAATTTATTCATTTATTTTAAAAATATTTGTTGAGTGCCTACTACGGACCAGGCATGATACCAGTCATGAGAACATAATAATGAGTAAAAATTACAAGTTACCTTTCACCTTCTATAGCACAGAGATCAAGGTAGATATTGACAAATTATTACACTAAAAGCATAAGCTTAACATACCATGGATCATTTTTAAAAGGAAAGTCAGGTCTGTGTTATGATCCGGGGTGTATCCTGAATTCTGAGACTATGAGAAAGAAAAGGGCAGGCAAGATATCTACATTCTGTGGAGGAAGGGGTTAAGGAGAGAAGGCAGAATTGGGCATAAACAAATACAATCAAATTTAAATAACTGAAGAAAGATACTGCAGTTTGTGGTAAATGTGAAGGGAAAAGACTGAAAGATAACAATAGAAAATAAGAAGAGGTTACCTTAGGTAGGGAAATAAATTTACAAATGGACCTCAAACTGGCTTTTTCAGGAGAAAGGGAGAAGGGTGTTTCCCCCACTAGACAGAATTTATTTTCATGTCTTATAGACAGGAATTATTTCCATTGCTTTCAACCTGCTGTAATTCCCAGTTGCAAAATTGCTCAAAGGCAAGGCTCACAGGTCCCACAGAATTAGACAATTCCCAGAGGTTCCAGAATTGCAGTAAAATAATATCCAGAAATCTCTTTTGCTTACTCCAAAGTCAAACTATTCTTTGCCTGGATAACCAAGAGAATATGGTGTCCTGGAAGCCAACAAACAAATTTGTTTCAATACAGACTAAGTGAGGTCATCTCAATACAGGTCATCCATGTTGATTGCTACTAAGAAGTACAAGAAATTGAAGACAGAGAAGTATGCTTTAGATTTGATAACATGGAAACCATCAGTATCTATTCCATGAAATAACAATTTTTGAGAGGAATGGAGCTAGAAACCAGACCACTGGGGAGTGAATGACGAGTTGAGAAGTTAAGGCTGGAAATGTAAATGTAAATGCCTCTTGAGAGGTTGGGTTTTTTGTTGTTTCTGTTGTTTACTTACTAAGGAAAACATTGAAATGTAGTAGAATCTGGAAGAGAAGGATAATATAAAATAGATAGGACATGGAACTTTTCTTTCCCAGGTTAAAGAAAAAAACCTACTATGTTATCTAAGTTCTGAGGCTCTTTTTCAATATTCTACCCAATTATCAAGTTTTCTAAGACCTAGTTGTCCCAAATAGTTGGGCATTCTATTTCTGCATCACCCTATCTCCATGTCAGAAGCTTTACATTTTATCTATCTTTACATCCTCTAGCTGTCAAGATCACAATCAAAGTCCTGGTCTAGAGCCATCTACCAAATATTAGCCCTATACCTGCTTAAATGAACATCAAATTTCTGATTCACTTTGAACTTTTGACTCCTGGCGATCATTCCCTGTTTGTTGTTTACCTCTTAAAGAACTTCTCACTTTTAAATTTTCCTTAGCCCCCAATTCTTCATGTCTCCGTGCTTAGAATCACTGGCTTCTGATGCTACCCCTGTGTTGATGTTTTTGTCAGGCATCCTTCCCTAAGGATCACCATAGATTCTGTCCTGGGATTTCTTTATTAAATGGTTATGACAAGTAGCTTAAATGCAAAGAATTGAGAAGACCTTATGATCTAAGCAAATGATAGAGATTTAGGAACAATATAATCAAATTACAGAATACAATCAAGGGGTGCCTGGGTGGCTCAGTCGGTTAAACGGCCAGCTCTTGGTTTTGGTTCAGGTCATGACCTCACAGTTCATGAGTTTGACCCCTGCATAGAGTGTCTGCTTGTGAGTCTCTCCCTCTCCCACTCTCTGCCCTCCCCTGCCCTCTCCTTCTCTCTCTCAAAATAAATAAATAAATAAACTTTAAAAATGCAATCAAAATGAACTTTTCTTATTCACAAAAATTACATAGAAGAAAAAGCTTTATGTTTAATGAAATCCTACTAATGTGGTCTTAGAAATGAGAAGTAAGTATATCTGATATAATTATGTTAGACTGGGTATATGAGACAGAACCTAGTTAGGCATTTCTAGATATTTTCAAATTTCAAAATAATGGATAGCAAATCTATTATCTCTCCTGTCTCTGAAGCAGTGGTCCTGATAATTTTTAGAAGCAGTCATCATATATTATAAGGTAAAGTATCTTCTCAAATCATTAAAAGTAGCCTATTTTGATACAGTGCCTTCTCTTAACCCAAAAATGGAATTTATATATGTATTATATACACACATATATGACATATAATTATATATGTTATATATGTTATATAATTATGTCATACATGTGTGTGTGTGTGTATATATATATGTATATATATATTTCAATTCTTATGAACTTAGAAATGTCCAGCTTGTTGGAATCTCTAATAAATTGTGCATGTCAATTCATAAATTTTAAAAGCCACATTTCTAGCTGAGACGTTTGCCCTAGATAAGATAAAGCAATGGAGGCATATATTTTATATATTCCTAAATCTTCACTTACACAAGTGAGTAAGTATATTCTATAAGGAAGAAAAAGAAAACATTGGTTAATCTGGTGACTCAGTTCAGCGAAGGTCTTTGAAAGAGCTTCTGATATATTTTATCCTTCCAAAGGGCTATTATTTACCTTTTCCCATAGCAGCAGTAAGCCAATGTTAGTACAAGGTTTGTATTAAGCTTATTTTATTAGATTAGTATTATTATTCCCAGAACAGGTTTAAATAAAAAGAACATTTGAAGTCCGATCTTAATTTATGTAGAGTTAAGTTTGAACCACAATACCATGCTTACTTATTTGTTAGGAGATCTCAGGTCATATAGTATCTCTAGCCTGCATCTTTATGTGTGAAATAAGGATAATAGAGATGATAAGCAATCACCCATAGGGATGAGGGGAGTAAATAGACTATTTAGAAGTAGTCCCAGTGACTAGTATGTACTAGATGATGGATAAATGTTGGTTCCTTCCCTCCCATTCAAAAGGAGAAAGCAGATACAAAGAAGATGCAATAAAGTATTTGGCATCTCACAATTAACTAAAGCAAAAGGGTCCAAATCAGGCTCCTTTGTTTTCAGTCACAATATCAACCAATTAATAAGTTGAAACATGAAAAGTTTAGTCAACCAATATGTTGCTGTTTCTAAATATTAACACGGTTGGTTAAACATAATAATAACAGCTCTTTGTTAAAGACCTCAGCCACCCCTAACCCCAGTTGTTAGCTCTCCAAAAATAGAAACTATCTAGGGACCAGACATAGATGGATTGATGTTAATCCAAAGCCAGTAGTGAAACTGAGTGAAGGTCTCTATGACAGTGAGTCAGTAGCGCCATCTATGTGTGAGAAGAATAACATATGTTCTTCTGTGACTGATCTGTCACAATCAAATAGCTGGTTGTTTTGGTAATGGACAAGGGAAACAGAGCTACAGTCTACTGCTCAGGTTCTGTGCCATCAAGCTTCTGCAGAGTCCCTGGCTGATTTTTTAACTTCAATTTTCTAAGCCAGTGGTTTAGGTTAGAGATATGGATACTTGGACTGGGCAGATAGGACAAATCATTGAAAGGACTTACACCATAATAACATTTTATGAGTAAAGAATAGAATTTTTGGATATTGGTTGATATAGGCAGATAATCATGCTCTACCTAAAATACTAGTAAGTCATGCCCACATAAAAAGAAAAATATAAATATTTCTAAATATTTTCATCCCATATTGTATAGGAAAGAGCTTTAACATCCATTATCTTTTGAGCCTCACAATAACAATAAGTAAAGAAGAACACCAATTGATACACTTCCTACTTTGTGAGAAAACAAAATTACCTCTAATTATCCTTAGCTTAAATTAAAACAGCGAAAACACTAAGATGCCCTGACGGTTATCTGTAATGATAGTATCCATAATATTATTAGCAATTACATGATACTTATCATTTTAATTTGTAAAAAAAATTTTACTCTTAGGTTTTTTTGAAAATTATCTATGTCAGTTTTCCCTCCATAACTAAACTTATTGTTTTTAAAAAATAAATATTTTTCAGAACATATATAAATGCATTGCTATTTTGAATTAGTTAAGTTTACCTCATTTGATCATTTTCAAGCATTGTTAGTATGAATACAATAATGAATACAGCTGCTCATATTACATATAATTATATCCTATTTTTAATACACTGACGTCTCAGAGAGAAAAACTTATTCCACTAAATTTAAGACGAAAATAATATCTGAGAATCCCTCACTAGTCAAGAAGACAAGAGAAGCAAAATCACGTCTGGGAGGTGGGGTTTTTACATTCCATCTCCTTACTTCATAACTTCCCGCAATTAGCATAGCTCATAAGGTCACCTGACATTTCTTTTGGCACTTGGTAAAACATGATGTCTTTCCAACATTATATCATAGAACTGCAATATATCTAATTTGCCAGAATTTAAAGAAAGAGAAAAAATACTGTGCTTCTTTAAAACCTCTAGCAAAGACTTTTGTATGGATCTCCCATGACAAAATCTTTTTTAGCTTGCAAGTAAAATAATAACTTTGTTTTTTTTTCACCCGTACATTTAAATAGAAAAGGTGGGAGGGCAGAGGAATGTGTGGTGAGGATACCAGCAATTATTAAGCTTCTACTATTTCCCAGGTACTTTACATACAGTATTTCATTTAATCCTCTCAGCAGTCATTAAAGAAAGCATTAAAATTTCCATTTTACAGGTGAAGAAACTAAGGCCCAGTTGCGTTAATTAAGTACCTTTCTGAAAGCTAATACAGTTAGCAAATGACAGACTCAAGATCTGTATTCCAGTTTGCCCAACCTAAACACTTATGTTCACTATATTACCCTATGCAGTATATATTTAAAAGCAAAAGAATTACTATTAAAACATCTCCACTAATTTATTTTTTTATTTTTATTTTTTAATTTTTTTTTTTCAACGTTTATTTATTTTTGGGACAGAGAGAGACAGAGCATGAACGGGGGAGGGGCAGAGAGAGAGGGAGACACAGAATCGGAAACAGGCTCCAGGCTCTGAGCCATCAGCCCAGAGCCCGACGCGGGGCTCGAACTCACGGACCGCGAGATCGTGACCTGGCTGAAGTCGGACGCTCAACCGACTGCGCCACCCAGGCGCCCCAAAACATCTCCACTAATTTAAAAAGTCAAGCACAAAAGAACATATTATGTATAATTCTTTTAACAAAACATCCAAAAAAACAGGAAAAACTAGTCTACCATGTTAGAACAGTGGTCATCCTTGGCCGGGGGGGGGGGGGGGGGGGGGGGGGAGATGGGCAGGGGTAGGACCAGAAGGGTGTATACGATAGGGTACAGATATGTTTTGTTTCTTAATCTCTGTGCTAATGATGTATAAATGTTCATTTCACCAAGCTGTACACTCACAACTTCTGCACTTTCTCTTTGTATACTGCATTTCAAATTAAAAAAAAAAAAAAAAAATATATATATATATATATATATATATATATACTCGTTTTTCAGTTGGATGAGACATCTATGCCATGACATTTAGGCTTGAATTAATTCCATTAAAATGCTTCTCTTTAGCTTACATAAAGTCCAAACATCTTGAATTTGAAAAGCTAGGCAGAACATCTTTCCAAAATGACTTTCATCTGAGACATCTGTATTTCTGTTTCTGATCCCATCAAATCCTCAGAGGTCAGAGGTAAATACTTAAAAATAAAAATATGAACACTTTATATACTGCCAGCCACATCTAAAGTGACTCAGATCAAGAATTGGCTCCTGTCTTGAAGATGATGTATTTTTCACTCTTGCTATATCAGGCTGCTTGGCCCAAACATACCTAGAAATTACACTCTAGTGCTGCCTTTTATTTCTACATTTAATCTAAGTATTGTAAAAGAAAATATTCAAAATTGATTTAAGTCAAGAAATCCCCCTATTCATTGCTTATTTCTGAACTGAATAGTTCTTTAACCGAAAGTATTTGCATGAGTAGCAGTTTTCATATAATGGACCATTTATATCCTCAGTATTGAAAAGAAAAGGAAGGAGAAAAGGAAGAAAGGAACCAGTAAGTTAGAAGTGAGTTTTGAGTTTACAGATGGATTTTGAAGTTTCTTGACACAATATGTATTTTTTTCTTTTGTTTATATTTTAGAGATAATACCTATACCTTATAAAAATTACAAATTTACAAGTCAGAAGATAAAGCATTCTGCAAATGTTTCAACAAGACAGTTTAAGATACAAGTTATTAAATGAGAACATTAAAAGTTATCTGGCCACTCAATTTATGCCACATTTGAGTTACTTGTAGTAGCTGTACCACACAGTTGAATTTTAATTTAAATTCAGATTCCCCAACTGTTGTACAATAGATCTTCAAAAAGCACAATGTGATTCAGCCTTCAACTGAAGTAACAAGATGCCTGCCACTTTCTAGCCAATGCAATGAAAGCCAATAGAAATCACCATATTTTTGTCAGTGGTCTTAAGCTTTCCTGCATATTAGAATCAGTTCACTTTTTTTTTTAAGTACCAATGCTCCAGATTCTGCCTTTGACCAATTATATCAGATTTGTGGAAGAGTGTAGAAGGTGACTAAGCGTTTGAAGCTTTTAAAAAGTTCCCCCTAGGGATTCTAATATGCATCCTGGTTTGAAAAATAATTGGCAGAATCATTTTGAAAGTTAGAAGAGGTTGGTAAGGCTTGTGGATGAATTTCAAGATAAACTGTTTAATGTCCAGGAATAAGTATTCAGTGTAACAAGTGTGATTATTTCAGTTATAATGACTGAAAATCAGAGAAGCTCAGAAATCTAGACATTTGTCATTTTTCCTTCAAAATTTTCTGTATCTGAAATTAAGTCTCAGACTCCGTTTTTGTTGGTAGCAAAAATGCTAAATTAAGTCTTCGATGATGCCTAGATGCTTTCAGATAAATTCAGTTCCAGCCAATGATCTGAAAAGCCAGCTCAGGTTATTAATCTCAACCTTCTTATAATCTTTTTCTCCCTCCTCCATTCCTGGACCTGCTGTTCATTCTTAACCAGAGGAAGGGATGGGGAAGAACCTCTTTAAAAAGTGAGCATGTGTCCACTGTGAGGAGATCACGGGTTATTGTGGTTCTGCTTGTTCAGGTCTACTGCAGGTGTAGCTGCTGGAACTTTTGTGATCTGTTTCCTCAGTGGGACTGGTATGTAATGCTGGCTCCATTGGGCGGCACACTGGGAACTGTGTGGGTGTCCATCAGGCCTCTGCACTGCTTCTTGGTATGAGTAATTTCCTGAAGCCCAAGTGCACTCTGCATCAGAGAGAACCTAGCTGGGGGTCCATAGCTTAGATTTCCCAAAGGGTAAATCTTCCCATCACTGAGTCAGTGAATTTGCTCCTTGTGATGATTAATTTTCTGTGTCAACTTGGCTAGGTTATGGTGTACAGTTGTTTGGTCAAACACCAGTCTAGATATTGCTGTGAATATTTTTTTAGATGGGATTCACGTTTAAATCAGACTTTGAGTAAAGCAGGTTACCTTTGTTAATGTGGGTGGGCCTCATCCAATCAGTTGAAGACCTTAAAAGTAAAAGACTGAGGTTTCCCAAAGAAGAAGCAATTCTGCCTCAAGACTATAAATTAGATAGTTAGATAGATACCTAGGCTGAGTTTCCAGCCTGCAGATTTTGAACTAAGCCTACATCAACCCTTACCTGAACTTCTAGCCTGCTGGCCTACACTGCAGATTTTAGACTTGCCAAACCCATAATCACATGAGCCAATTCCTTAAAATAAATGTCTCCATGTGTATAATCTTCTGTTTGTTATATCTTTCTGGAGAACCCTGATTAATATACCCCTAAAATACTTTGTGTTCTACCACTTAGGTCTATAGGAATGAAATATCTCAACATTTCTAATCTTCATGCAAGGCAGGATGCTTGCTTGCTTTCTCTTCCACTGCCCTTTCTTTGGGCCATTCTTGGTATTTCTGTTGCCCTCTCCAAAACCTCGTGGGGTGATGCTCAACTGCTGGGCTTCCGTATATTAGAAATCTAGGCAAAACAGAGTGTCAGGCACATCTATACTTTCTAATTCCCCCATAAAAAAATTAAGAGGAAACCCAATTGAATTTCTACCTGTTCTTTTCCGTACCTGAATTACTTTGGGTAGCAGAAACCCTCATTGTCTTCACCTCAGTTTCTCTACCCTTCCCTGACCCTTCAGCCTCTGTCAAAATGCAGGAAGCAATGTAGGGACAGGATGGATGACCAGTTGTCCCAGTCTGCCCAGGACTTTCCCAATTTTAGCACTGAAATCCTGGTCCTAGGCAAACTGGAATTGTTGACCACACAAGAGAGGGGATGAAGCCAACCTATTAGATTGCCTCATTTTAATATTTGAAATCTCCATCCATCACCCATATAGTCAGCTTTTAATCTCAGATGTCAAGAACCCAGCAGATTTAGATTCCAGATGATTCTCCCATCAGAGAAAAACTTCATGTTTCCATTCTGAGTTGAGGGAAGAAATGTTGCAGAAGAAGCTTACATACTGTAAGATGTCTCAAAATAGGAAGCACCAGGGTGGCTCAGTTGGTTAAGTGTTGGACTTTGTCTCAGGTCATGATCTTGCAGTTAGTGAGTTCGAGCCCTGTGTCGGGCTCTGTGCTGACAGATCAGAGCCTGGAGCCTGCTTCAGATTCTGTGTCTCCCTCTCTCTCTGCCCCTCCTCCGCTCACACTCTGTCCCTCTCTCTTTCAAAAATAATAAAAATTTTTAAAAAATCAAAAAGACATTTGAAAAAGATGTCTCAACATAGTAGTCTGCCACAAATCAATGCTTCATATGTTAAGCTAAGAGTATACTTTGATACCCCCCACATAATTTATTAATCCTCAGAAATAATGAATCTGGCATGGATTATGAAAGAAGGCATGGACTATGGCACTAGCAAAGAGGCTTTTGAGAATGAATAAATGTATGTTAGTGCAGGTTTATAATAAAATTGTTGCATATATTTAATATAAAGCTCCTACAGTAAAGATACCTTACAATCAAAAATATCTTGGGGTCTAGGAAATTTCCTATTATTTTTATTGATTTTGTAAAAATAGACAATGTGGTAATTGCACTTCAGTCCACAAAGTTCCTCAGTCACATCCAAGACATATGAGCAACAGTGGGAGCTTGTCAGGAACAGAAGAATGAGAGTCCAGGTAAACAAACATGAATGACCTTTCAGCTGTCACTGAGTACATAAAGTAGCAAGCTCAGGGAAATTAGCTAAGAAAGGCAGCAGCAGATCCTGTAGATGCAGAAAGGCAACTGAAACAGGTGGTAGGAGATGCCTTGCTTTCAGAGGTGTTGTGTATACTATGTAACTAACTCATCTTGGTTCTAAAGGTAAATTCTACCCCTAATTCACACAGGCCAGGAAGTCTAAATCACAGGCCCTGTGGGCTAACACCTTGCTAAAATGCCCCTGCAAGGAAGAGATTTCCAAAATTAAAGTGAGAGCAAACTGATGCAATGGAAAATGTGCCACATAGTTAATATTTTTCTAAAGATCTACTTTTATAGCTGCATTGTACATATTCATTCGAGCGTTTACTATGCTTTCGGCGAATTAAAAAAAATGGTATTCTGATCTACACACAGTTTATTGTCTGTGTGAGATCTGAGAATTGCTGGAAAAACAAATTCTTATCTTTTTTACTGCAATGCACTTTTCAAAAACTTCACAACTATTTGTGCTATAAGGGCTAAGTTTCTATTACGAAATAGATTGACCGGGGGCAAGTACTTCAGAGTAAATGTCAAGGTGTAATTTGAGAAATGATATTATTTGCTAATAATCAAGGCTTGCCATTTTAGACAGCAAATACTAGTATATATATGTGAGCCAAAATATATAAACAGGGCTCACAGAAGAAATTATACGGAAATACAATGTGTACCTTGGATTTAATATGGATGGCATTTACATCTTACTGATTCGTAAAGGTTAAAGAAAACTGAACTTCCTTGTCAGTGATTTTTTTCTCTGTTGGGAAGGCTTCTATAATAAAAAAGACAAGACTTTATTTACTCTTCTTAATAATTTTTCAAGTGCTCAATACAGATTGAATGTGCTACTCACCCTTATCAATATTTGAAATCGTTATTAATAGCATATGGATCAAAATTTTCTTGATGAGAAAAATTATAATTATTGAGAAAATAGTCGAAATTATTTTCATAACTTACATTGAAACCAATAGGGATAATAGTACATAAATGCATTGATTTAATTATCCACGCTACTGGTATCTCTATTGTTTTTTGATGAGTACCCCCCAGGGAACAGATTAAATCAATAAATAATAGCATCTTTTCACTATTTTCCTTTTCAAGTTTCAGGCACTAACAGGAGGATTCAGTTTATTTCACAAGGTATTTATTTCCACTTGGGCATGAAGTTTTTCTAGAACTATGTTTATTTTTTTTTTAATTTTTTTTCAACGTTTATTTATTTTTGGGACAGAGAGAGACAGAGCATGAACGGGCGAGGGGCAGAGAGAGAGGAAGACACAGAATCGGAAACAGGCTCCAGGCTCTGAGCCATCAGCCCAAAGCCCGACGCGGGGCTCGAACTCACGGACCGCGAGATCGTGACAGGGCTGAAGTCGGACGCTTAACGGACTGCGCCACCCAGGCGCCCCTAGAACTATGTTTATTAAAGTAAAGGACAAATTCTGGGCATAAAAGGAAAAGAGGTTACAGCATTTGTGAATCCCAACTTCCCGTAGTCAAATTCTTAGGACTACTTGGATCAATACCCAGGTTCCCATCTCCCTGATGCCATCTGATCCTTGCTACTCACCAAGATTGTTGCAGACACCTCCTACATGGCCTCCAATGTTTTTCTTGAGCAAATTTTTCCTGAATACTATTGGAGATTTTCATCTGTCTAAAAAAAAACCCTGATAATGTCACTACCCTACTCAAAAATCATTAGTGTCCCTACTGATTAGAGAATTAAGGATCCATTTGTCCCCTAATCAAAGCCTTTCACAGGAAACCCAGCCGCCTACTCAGTCTCATCCTACCCTCTACAGAACTTGTCTCAGCCAAACCCATCTACTCATTCTTTCATAGTGTGCCCCAGACATTTCCATCTTTGTTTATGTATCTGAAAGGTACTCTTCCTGATAATCAAAATCTTTTCAATCTTTCAAATCCCACTTAAAGTGGCATCCCAGCTAGCTCCCCTCAATCTGTGTGATCACTTTCCTCTCTAAAACCTCTTGGCACTTTTTTACTTTGATTCCATATACCATATCTGCCTGTGTTACTGTTAGTTAATATAAGAAAATATGACTCCAGTATTTTAGAAGCTCCTTGAGAGAGGAACTGATTTCTTAATGGTAATTCCCTCTCCAGTAGCACCGAGTACAATCTAGGCACATGGAGGGACCCAAAAAACATTTGCTTATTTGATTTGCTTGTTTGTTTATTTATCCTATCTGGGAAGGTGCTACATCATAATAATACTACACTATGCACCTCATTACAACTCTGACAAAATGTGAATGCTTATGCTCCAGATTATACTTACATCCTTTATATGGGCTCAGTATAGACTAAAATACCATTATTTTAGCCCTTGTAAAGTTTTTTCTTCTCCCTGTTTCTATCTAATTTAGATCTTTGAGCCACATAATATAAAACTTGCAAGCCATATATTCTCAGTTCTATGTTAGGACTTCTTTCCTGTGTTACTTGGGTTCACAAAGTTTCTCAAGTAAATCATTATGAACAACTAAAACCATGTTTAAAATTACAGCTTAAATTTATTTGAAAAGTAATGCCAAATGTCAGCATACAATAGGGTTGAATATATAAAGACTATGAAGTAGGATACTTCACCAAAAGGCAGTAAGAATTCCCTAAAATGTTAAATTTTTGTACAATTAAATACATAATCTTGGAAAGAATTTTTTCCCTCATCCCCATATGGGATGTGTTGAGAGACGTTTCCTTCCCTGAAAAAATAAAAATATATGCTTCTATTTTCTCATAAGGCTAAAATTAGAGAAAACCTAAAGTCTCAAGTTTATGATCAAATCTTTACTTGTGTTGACATTAAAATCATTTCCTTAAACTGCATATATATCATATAAAAATAATCCCAGGTGGGATTACGGAATTAATAAAGCTTCCCTGGATATAATTTTGGGAAACTCACAGATTTACCATTTAAAGGAATAGTAGCTCTTTTTTGCTCAAATGTAGTGGATCAGAATACCAGCAACCAATTGCTGACTACTTCCATTAACTTTTGTAGATATAATATTCCTCTGAAATTTACCTTGTTGCATGTAGTAAAGTCCTGAGAAAAACTTACATTTTCAAAATTGCTTTTCTCACTTAAATAATACCCACATGGTAGTAACAAAGTTACTAAATCTCTCACAAAGTGCTACCTGATGTTCTTTAAAATACCTAGCAGCAATGGACATTCATTTTGGTTAACCATTATAGTCATTTTTTGCATTTTTGTATCTTTTTCCAAAGGGGGAGAAATATGGCCCTATATAAACCTAATGCCAAGAAAAATGTAACCTAGTATTCATTAAAATACCCACTCTTTGCCAAAGCTAAATTCTGCCTCAGAATTGTGAGGGCAACGCCCGTCACAATGTCTTTGATGCCACAGCAAATTGTTTCAACCATCTTCATGCTATTTAAAGTGTGGAAAAAACACAGACAATCTTCTGGAATGCATTCATTACCTTGAAAGTGCCTGACATACTGGTCATGCTGAAATGAATATGATTGTAGCTTTTGTGGTACAAAACACTTTTACCTCATTATAGTCTCAGACAATTTATGATATAATCCCATTTTCACTTACAATTGCTTTCAAAATTCTCCATTGAGAAACTTTCATACAATAAAAACAGACTTCAGTTTACCTTTCACACGTATTTTAAAAATAAGAAAAAAACGCATCCACCAAAAAAAAAAAAAAAGCCTTAAGGATATCAGATATTAGTTCTAAGATTTGAAGACTTCATACTACTGTGATCATTTCAATGATCAGAATCACACCTAAAGAGCACAAAGAGAAAAGAAAAGAAAACAAAAGAAATTCTGAGTTAATCAATGTTAATGTTTAATTGGCATCTAGCTTGGTATAATGAAATTTGAGAGTAAGTTGTAAAAGAAAGATATTTTATTTATGTATAAATGATCTATGCTGTCCTTGTACTATACTACTTGCCACAAATAATGAAGTTGATTTTCTTGCCACAAATAATGAAGAGTAAATGTTACTAGTAAACGGCAGTATGCTTAGAGAACATTAGCCATACAAAGAACTTAAAATCTACATATTATAAAAATTTAAGAATATTTAAATTAATGCTATTCAAAGCTCACTGAGCTAGGACTAAATAAGAAGTTTAAAAGACTTCCTACTGATGGGAAATTTACTACTCTTTCTCCACACTATTATTATGCCATCTTCTTCCAGGTAGTGAGTCTCCCCATATCCTACCAGATGGCACTTAACTTCCTCAGTGTGACCTGCATGCCTGACCTTGCCAGGCTGTTGCCATGTCTACTCTCACTCACCACCCTCCCGTCCTTTCTATGCCTTTACTCATGCTAGTGCATCTGTCTGAATTACCCTTCTCTGCATATCCTCTGACTGCTTGTGATCACAAACCCATATTATGGACTCAGCTCAAGCTTTACCATCTTCGTTCAATTCTTTCCTGGTGCTCCACACACTCTGAGAATGATTTGTCACTCTTTCATTTGGGTCACTTAGCATGACACCTATAAACACTTGAGTGGATATACCATGTTACCTTCCATCCATCAGAAAGCCCCACTGGTTCTACTTCTAAAACATATTTTAAATTCCACACTTCTCTTCATCTCTGCTACTACCATTCATCTCAATCTGTGCCAACATCAATTTCTGGTCTTGTTGATTACAATACTCTCCTAATTTATTTCTCACCTTCTACCCTAACACCTTTCATTCCTTTCCAACACACACTCCATGCAGAGTGACCTTTTTAAAATGTCATCAGATTATGGGGTGCCTGGGTGCCTCAGTCGGTTAAGCGTCCAACTTCAGCTCAGGTCATGATCTTGCAATTCATGAGTTCAAGCCCCACATCTGGCTCTCTGCTGTCAGCATGGAGCCCACTTCAGATCCTCTGTCCCCTTCTCTCTCTGCCCCTCCCCTGCTCATGTTCTCTCACTCTCTCTCTCAAAAATAAATAAACATTAAAATAAAATAAAATAAAATAAAATAAAATAAAAGTTATCAGATTAGATCAATACCCTGCCCTAAGTCCTTTAATATGTTCCTGTTGCTTTAGAAATCAAACCAAAAGTCCCTCCATGTCCTGGAAGACCCTGTATGATCTGGCTCTTCCTGCCTGTTCAGCCTCATCTCAGATCACTACCCCCAAACTCAACACCTCATCATCCTCCAACAACATCAGAATCATTCTGCTCATCAAACATTCCAAATTGCCCTTGTTCTTCTAACTTCTCCCAGCTCCCATGTGGCATTCTCCTTGTCATTCCTCAGGTCTCTGCTTAATATCACCTGTAGAAGAACTCCTTATCACTTACATAAAATACTCCCTCCTCAATTACTCTAGATCACGTTACCTCATTCTTCCACAGATAGGAAGCACTATGTGTTGATTTGTTTACTTGTTCACTCTTTGTCGTCTTCCCTAGAACATGAGGGATTTGGGAGGGAAGACTCTTGTATGAATGGATGTTGTTATAGGATACTGTCGAGTCCCAGCTCACTGTCTGACCCACGATGGATGCTCCTTAAATCTTTGCCTAATTAATTAATTGCTTGGGTTTCTCTCCCTGTTATGCTATTAACTCCTTGAAAGCAAGTGTCTTGCTTTATTTTATCTTTTTAATCCAGAAACTAGAGGAATGCTTGGTATAAGATAAATTGTCCATGAATACTTGTGGGATAAATGAATGAATATATGTACCATTTTGATCAGTGTCTTTATAGCCACAAAATGTAGAAATCCAACCCTAGAACAGTGTCTAGACCATTGAAAGTGTTCAGTAAATGTGTGTGAATGGACAGAATATGCATAGATAACTTCTTTCTGTCCCTGCTTTTGTACCTTAAATCATCCACGATAAACTGTGACTTAAACACTTAATGTCTAAAGAACAAGTCTGAACACGTTAGGACTTAAAGTTCTAGTTTGGGGCTGAGAGTCACAACCTCTCATTCAAAGTCCAGTGTCTTTCAGGTGTTCGTGTTTACTCTTCTTCCTGATTATAGCAAACTCAGAAAACATCTGGAACTTCACACAACCATGGTCTATGATTTCAGAAAATGTTACTCGGTCAAAAGCTCTGGCTTTGAAAGCACTTTTTAAAGTAAAACAGACTAATTTGGTAAGCACTGTTGCTGGAGGGCGCATGTACTTTAATCATACAAAACCTCTAAATTGTTTCAGTTGTCATTCTCAACAATGAAAAGAATCTCTTTGAACCAAGTTGTTGATAACAAGCTCAAAATCTGAAAGTGAAGTTTGAGACTTGGAGGGGTGTGAAGGCAGGAAAAATCATTCTTTATAAATAGTTTATTTTTTGAAAAAGTAAAACATGTGTTTGGATTAAAAGCAATCATCCTTCCGTGCTTATATTTTGGAATAGAATGTTATGTAGCAATCACAATATTAGGACCATAAGTGATAGACTTAATAAAAGATCAGTTCACAATAAAACAAAGAAAACCACTACAGTTAAAAGCTTAGTATTTTCCCACTAACCTTGACTTTACCTGAAAACACATTTTTTTCCACACTGGTTTCACAGGAAAAATAGCCATTCATTTTCTTCCCTTTAGATTCTGCTTTTAAATAACTGCATATGGAGTGGGGGGATTTACACATCATAAGAAATAGTCTACACAAGATGTATTTTAGCAAAATAAATTTGTTCAAATATAAAGCTTCTTGGAAATGGAATGAAGTCAACAAAGACCATCAAGATATTGTTTGATGAAGCCTCAGAACTCCCAGAGGTGCTTAAAATTTCACTGTTGCAATTAGGTCTTCTCGTTTGCATCTTTTAATTGTATCTACCATATTTAGAATTATAATTGCAGCTGCCATATTTTCAATTCCTAATATGAACTTGGTACTATGTCAGGCACTTGACATTTGTCATCCCTATCATCTTTTTCTTTCTTTTTGTTTTTTAAGTTGTAACATACAGTGTTATATTTGTTTCAGGTATACAATATGATTCAATAATTCTATATATTATTTATTGCTCATTACAATAAATGTACTCCTAATTCTCTCTATTTCACCCATTCCCCGACTCCCTTCCCCTCTGGCAACCACCAATTTGTTCTCTGCATTTAAGAGTCTGGTTTTTCATTTATCTCCTTTTTTCTTTGTTTGTTTTGTTTCTTAAATTTCACATGAGTGGAATCATATGGTATTTGTCTTTCTCTGATTTATTTCACTTAGTATTATACCCTCTAGATCCATCTATGTTGCTGCAAGTGGCAAGACTTCTTTTTTTGTTGTTTGGTTTGTTTGCTTGTTTGTTTAAGAGAAAGAGAGAGTGCAAGTGGGGCAGAGGGAGAGAGAGAGGGAGAATCTTAAGCAGTCTCCATGCCTAGCATGGAGCCCACCCGGTGCAGGGCTCTGACTCAGGGCTCAATATCAAGACCTTAAGATCATGACCTGAGCCAAAATCAAGAGTTGGATGCTTAACCAACTGAACCACAGGGGTTTCTCCACTTTCTTTTATAACTGAGTGATATCCCATTGTGTGTATGTGTATCACATCTTCTTTATCCACTCATCTATCAATGGGCACTTGGGTTGTTTCCATATCTGGCTACTGTAAATAATACTGCAAAAAACACAGGGGTGCATACATATTTTTTGAATTAGTGTCTTCATTTTCTTTGGGTAAATACCTAGTAATGGAATTACTAGACCATATAGTAATTCTATTTTTAATTTTTGGAGGAAACTCCATACTGTTTTCCACAGTAGCTGTACCAGTGTGCATTCCCACCAACAGTGCACAAGGTTGCTTTTTCTCCACATTCTCCAACCATTTGTTGTTTCTTGTTTTTGTTATTCTAGCTATTCTGACATCATCTCTAGTCTTCACTCCAGAGAGTTAAGGTAGATATCATCTCCCCCTCTGTCAATGAGGGAAGTGAATCATGGAGAAATGTGGCCATTTGCCAGGCAGGATTTAGTACCCTACCCTCAAAATCTCCACGGAACTCTCCAACCCCCTCCCGTGAACATGCTGTATATGTTAGTGGTTCTCAGTCCAGCAAGAGAACTCTTACTAAAGACCTTGTTAGAAATGCAAATGCTCAGCTCTCCATCAGAATCTACTGAATTAGATGCTGGATGGGGAGTAGCAGTCAGCAATCCGTGTTTTAAGAATCCCTCCAAATGATTTTGCTGCATGCTCAAGTTTAAAAACACTGCTCTAATTGAATGCATTTGCTTTGAAATGCAACTTCAAGACAAGTCCCTGGTTCCTTTTCAAATGAAAACTGCTTCTTCTAAGCCCTATTGGTCAAAGGACTCTAGTACTTCCACTGTCTGGTCAGCTCACCTCAAAGCCAGTGCTTTCCTCCAACTTCCTTCCTCTTGATGGGTTCTCCAACTCCTCCCCTTGTTCTCTGCCTGAATCTTTTTTTCCTTGTGATTTTCTTCTCTAAGGATCAACCTTGCCACTCCTCAATCTGCCATCACTACATCCCAGACCTGTGATCAGCCAGTCGGTCCCTAGGTCTTTTTCTTATAGAAGACTTCCACCTCTGGGTGTGACACTTACAAAGCTGCAGAGAGCCTACAAGATTTATCAGAAAACTACTTAAAAAAATCCTTCCCGTCAAAGGCTGCTCTGCCATAACAGGCCCAGCCTGGCTATCTACAGCTTACTGACATCCACCATTATCTGCCCAGGGATTCAACAACGACTCTGGCCAGAAATGGTAAACATAAGGTCAGGTTGGGTTCACAGATGACATAAATATCACAGTTTTCCCATATATTTTGAACTGGCATTTCTCATCTTCCATAAAGTTAACATCAGCTGTAACTACATGTATCCTTTAGGCAGAGTTAACAGAAATCACGAAAAACCAGAAACACAGGCCCTTTCAGAATAAATATCTAATAGAGGCAAATGCAGTCTTAGTTTGTGAATTGAACACCAAAAGGGCCAAAGTAATGATCTGTCAAATCACACATTTAGGCATTTAATATAAAAACAAACAATAAATTGATTGATGATTGGTCAGTTGGATATTTTTCCAATTAGTTATATCACTCTGTAGATGTCATAATAAATGCTGGAATACAATGCAAAATGAGCTGATTATCAGAATTTCTAAGTGATAGTTCCCAAATTTATAAAAATTTTCAAAGAGAAGAAAAATAATTAATCACAGAAATCTTAAAAATTAGACCCTTATTGATCTTCCTAGGTTCACAGGATTCGTATGCTCAAATATTTTATGGAGCCTTTTATCAGTGTGAGGCTTTTTGTGTTTTCCAACTGTATGATCCAAGTTAAAAAAAAATAAAGTAAAATAAAAAGAATTTGGCCAACCATGACTGACTCCCCATGACTGCCATGGGAAGAGGAATCAGTAATAAGAAAAATCATAAATTATAGTATCTTTATCATTTGTATCAAAATTTAGTATAAAAGGGGAAAAAATAAATGGACATTCGTTGCCCCTCATAACTGATAGAAAAGCAAAGGCATAATCTACCATGCTCTACATTATTTTTTCTTATAAAAGCTACATTAAAACACTGGGACCAAAATTTTAAGATTATTATTACCAATGTATCAAGCCAGATTCATCTATAATTTACTTTAGGGAAAGAAAATGATACCTTCCCACAGCCTAGTTTAGCCATCCTTTTTGTTACTGTATGATGGAATCTTTTTGAGGCAGAAAAAATATGCCTGAGATTTTACAAATATTTCCACAATATTTCATGAAGTACTAGATCCTGAATGTCAGGGCTAACTCTGGATCATCAATCCATAAACAAATACCCATCAACGAATTAACTTCTGAGGCAATTAGCACCAAGAATAATATTGCTGCCTAGTTTTTATATAATCCCTAGAGAAAACAGGGATGGAATACATAAACACAACTCATTGCCAAAGCACCAACAAAGCAAAAGAGAGTTTAAAAGAGCCATCAAATTTTATTTTCAATATGAACCACAGAGCTTGCTAAGGAAATTTCAACTTCCAAAAAATTTTTAAAAGGAAATTGCTCCACTTTTTATTTTCCAAATATGTACAGCTGCTTAGCTCTTGGCAAAAAGGTTGATAAATGAGAAAGTGTGTCAGAATTTTAGAAGGAAAAAAAATCTATCCATGACATTCAGCGAAATGAATTACTAGCTCTTTATCAGCTAAAAAAATTAAATAAAATATTTTAAAAAGTGTTGTGAAACTAAGGTGATTATATGTCACTGACCTCAACTTATACAACCTAATTATCATAACTGGTCAAATAAAATAAACATAACATGAAATGTGCTTAATAGTTTGATGCCATCCAAAGGATTGGCAAATTTAACACTGTGTTTATATTATCTATCTAGATAAGATAGAACTATTACCAAATTAATATTCCACAAAAAAGTTTCTTTTTACCTATATTTTAATTCTCTTTCTTTATCTTTGTTTTATTGTGACGTTTTGTGGTATTAAAGAAATATTTATAGGTCTACCCTCCAAATGTCCAAATACAATCATCTTGTGACATTCAGACCCACTAAAATCCAACCAGAAGAGAACACCACTATCATTCGCATTATTTAATATAACCCATTCATAGGCTATTTGAGAACATATGTGACTTTAGCAAGTTATCAAATCATTGGGAAAAGACATATAATATTTTTTTAACTAATAAAATGGAGAAGTAGCTAAGAATTACACTTTATCAATTATTGCTTCTGAAAAAATTATCTCAAAATCTTTTAAATTACTTGTGTTCCTTAAGCAGCTATTAAAACCAACAGGATATAAACTCCATGAGCAGAGTTCACTATGTTTTTTCACTCATATATACAAACACTGGGAATATTGCCTGTTACATAACAGGTACTCAATAAATATTTACTAAACTAATAAACAAATCCTGCCAGAATATCTAAATTTCTTTCTTTAGTAAATTCTGACCTTATTGATTTCAGGAAATAATAGCTTTGATGAAAGGTTTTCAAAAATTTGTCATATTATTTTGTTACTTTAATAAACACAGAACATCACCTTATATATAAAAATTAATATGTTTTTGAAGAATTATCATATCTCAAATAGTCTCTCATTCAATATTACCAAGTTCTGTGAGGAAGTAGGGAATGCTATGCCCTTTCAATGAATCAAACTTGCTTCTTAAAAATTACTCTTGCCCGAATCACTCAATTATTTAATAAAATACTTCAGCTGGTGATTTATCTATTGTAATTTCTCAGCCAATGGTTCTTTAATGACATGAAAATCATTTTTATTCTCAGCCTCTACTCAAGTATGTCAGGTATACTTGAAATAAGAGACTTAACCCAAAAACTCCGAGAATAAGGGTCCTGAGTTACAAGAAGGGGAATTACGTAAAAGATCAAACATTTCAAGTCAATCTTTCAGGTTATTGGGATAGGTAACAGTACCCACTGTGTCCCAGGTGGAATAAGCCAAAATTGCAAATGATGGGTTTCAGTTTTGAGAGTCAATACAGATCATCTATTCCAAATGTTTCATTATACAGATAAGAATGGAAGCTCAATGAGAGTAAATTAATTGCTTAATATCATCTAACTAACAGACAGTGAAACTAGATTAGAACTCCAGATTTTTTCACTCTTTCTAGTTCAATTAATACTTCATCCATACAAAGAAACATGGAAATGGAATATTTTTTTTGATGATCTCTATCTTGGAAAAAAATTCTCAAAACTTGAGAGAATCAACTACTGCAACAATGCCAGATTCTGAATAGACACTACACTCATGAGCAACTGAGACAATGAGATATCCTCATTCTTACACAACAGCTGCCCATATGTGATGAAGTTGTCATCTTTGTATTATTTTTCTATATTTCATCATCTATATGTGCCTCCATGAAACCCTCCACCTCTACCACTCCTACATTATTTCTTTCCTCTCTTACAAGATAATACTTCACCTGTTGTGAGAAGCTCATTTCTGCTCTAATGACAGAACCCCAGCTCAGTGCAAGAGTAGCAGTCTTATATTTCCACTATAGATCTGGAATCTGCCAACTGGCTGGCCTCACAAGCTGCTGGACAAAGGAGATTGAAGCCATGTGTCAAGTCATCTCCTCCAGAAACAGCTCCAGCATAAGCCCTGCTGTTAACAGGAAGACTAGCTCAGAAACACCAAATCAGCAGTATCACATGCAATAATAACACTAGGCACTAGTAAATAGTAATCAATGCACTAAATTCAGGAAAAACCTACTTAGGGGCACATGGATGGCTCAGTGGGATAAGCATCTGACTTTGGATTCTGTGTCTCCCTCTCTCTGTGTCCCACCCCTGCTCATGCTCTGTCTCTTTCTCTCTCAAAAATAAATAATAAACATTTAACAATTAAAAAAAAAAAAGAATAACCTACTTGGGAAAGCAGTTGGGTTTTTGGTTTGTTTTGCTTTTATATATTTTTTTGAGGTATAATTGGCATACAATACATTAGTTTCAGGTGTACAATTCGGTGACTCAACATTCATATATTCTGCAAGATGATCACCACAGTAAGTCTAGTTACTACCTGTAATCATAGAAAATTAATACAATATTATTAACCATATTCCATGCTGTATATTACATCCTCATAAATTATTTATTTTATAACTGGAAATTTGAACTTTATCCATTTTTCCCATTTTGCAGCTCCTTGACCCCCACCCTGTGGCAACCACCAATCTGTTCTCTGATGAATCTGGGTTTTGCTTATTTTTTGTTTTGTTTTAGATTCCACACATAAGTGAAATTATGCAGCATTTGTCTTTCTCTGTCTTATTTCACTTAATATACCTTCAAGTTGCCTTCATGTTGTCACAAATGGCAAAATTTCACTATTCTTTGAGGCTGAGTGGTATTCCATTGTACACACACACACACACACACACACACACTCATACACATACATGACACACATACACACACACCATATCTTCTTTATCCATTTATACTTTATCCATTCATCTATCCATAGACATTTGGTTATTTCCATATCTTAGCTTTCGTAAATCATGCTGCAATAAATATATAGGTGCAAATATCTTTTTAAATTAGCATTGTATTTTCTTTAGATAGATACCCAGTAGTGGAATTGCTAGATCATATCCAGTTGTAATGTTCAAGAAACCTCCATACTGCATAATGGTTGCACCAATTTACATTCCAATCAACAGAGCACAAGCGGTCCCTTTTTCCATTTCCTTGCCAACACTTTTTATTTCTTCTCTTTTTGATAATAGCCATTCTGACAGGTATAAAATGATATCTCATTGTGGTTTTGATTTGCATTTCCCTGGGGATTAGTGACGTTGAGCATCTTTTCAGGTGCTTGTTGGCCATCTGTATGTCTTTGGAGAAATGTCTGTGCAAATCCTCTGCACAATTTTTTTTATCAAATTGATTTCTTTTGTTGCTGAATTACATGAATTCTTTATATATTTTGGATATTAAATCCTTGTCAAATATATGATTTGCTAATATTTTCTCTCATTCAGTGTGTTGCCTTTTCATTTTGTTGATGGTTTTCTTCACTGTGAAGAAGCTTTTTATTTCAATGTAGTCCCACTTGTCTATTTTTGCTTTTGTTTCCCTTGCCTTTGGAGTCAGATCAAAAAAAAAAATTGCCGAAGCCAATTACCAAGGAGCTTACTGCATATGTTTTGTACTAGTTTTGTAGTTTCAGGTCTTACAATCATGTATTTAATACATTTTGAGTTAGTTTTTGTATGTGGGGTAAGATAGTCATCCAGTTTCATTCATTTGCATGTAGCTGTCCAGTTTTCCCAACACTATTTATTGAAGAGACTTTTCTTTTCCCACCGTATATTCTTGCCTCCTTGCCACAGAAACATATGAATGGGTCTGTTTCTGAGGTCTCTATTCTGTTCTATTTATCTACGTCTCTCTTTTTACATCAATACCATATTGTTTTGATTATTATATCTTTGTTGTATAGTTTGAAATCAGGAAGCATGATATCTCTGACTTTGGTATTCTGTCTCAAGATTATTTTGCCTATTAGAGGTCATTTGTGATTCCATATAAATTTTGGAATTATTTGTTCTAGTTCTATGAAAACTGGCATTGAGATTTTGATAGGAATTGCATTGAATCTGTAGGTACTACAGACATTTTCACAATTCTAATTCTTCCAATCCATGAGCATAGAATATCTTTCCATTTATTTGTGTCTTCTTCAATTTCTTTCATTAATGCCTTTTAGTTTTTAGTGTATAGGTCTTTCATCTCCTTGGTTAAATTTATCCATAAGTATTTTATTCTTATTGATATGATTGTAAAAAGGATTGTTTTATTGATTTTTCTTTCTGATAATTTTTTATTAGTGTGTAGAAATGCAACATATTTTTGTATATTAATTTTATATCCTGCAACTTTACTGAATTTATTTATTAGTTCTACAGGTTTTTGGTGGCATCTTTAGGGTTTTCTATACATAATATTATGTCACATGAATATAGAGATAGTTTTACTTTTTCCTTTCCAATTTGTATGCCTTTTATTTTTTTTTCTTGCCTAATTGCTGTGGCCAGGACTTTTAGGACTATGTTGAATCAAAATGAGGAGAGTGGGTATCCTTGCCTTAGTTCTCATCTTAGAAGAAAATATTTAAGCTTTTCACCATTGAGTATGATATTTGGTGTGGGTTTGTCATATACAGCCTTTATTATATTGAGGTATGTTCCCTCTATGCCCACTTTATCAAGAGAATTTATTATAAATGGATGTTGAATTTTGTCAAGTGCTTTTTTTGAATCTATTGAGATGATCACAGAATTTTTATCTTTCATTTGGTTAATATAATGTTGCAGAGGTTAAACCATCCTGTATCCTTGGAATAAGTCCCACTCAATCATGGTGTAAAAACTTTTTAGTGTTGTTGAATTTGGTTTGCTAATATTTTGCTGAAAATTTTTGCATCAAAGTTCATTGGGCATATTGGCTTATAATTTTCTTTTTTTATGGTGTCCTTATCTTGTCTTGGTATCAGGGTAATTCTGGACTTCTAAAATGATTTGGGGGATGCCTGAGTGGTTGAGTTGGTTAAATGTCAGATTCTTGATTTTTGCTCAGGTCATGATCTCATGGTTTGTGAGTTCGAGTGCCACATCAGGCTATGAGCTGGCGGTGAGGAACCTTCTTGAGATTGTCTCTCCCTCTCTCTGCCCCTCCTCGCTTGCTCTCTCTCTCTCTCTCTCTCTCTCTCAAAATAAGTAAATAAACTTAAAAAATAAATAAATAAAAATAAAATGATTTGGAAGCATTCCTTCTTCTATTTGTTGGAATATTTGGGAAGGCTAAGTATTAAATCATCTTTGAATATTTGGTGAATTCACCAGTGAAGTTGTCTGGTCCTGGACTTTTGTTTGCTGAGAAGTTTTTGATTAGTGATTCAATCTCTTTTCTGGTACTCAGTCTATTCAGATTTTCTATTTCTTCATGGTTTAGTCTTAGGAAGATTTTAAGTTTCTAGGAATTTATACATTTTTTTTAGGCTTTCCAATTTGTTGGTGTATAATTGTCCACAGCAGTCTCTTATGATCCTTTATGTTTCTGTGGCATCAGTTGTGACTTCCCTGTCATTTCTAATTTTATATTTGAGACTTCTCTCTTTTTTCTTAATGAGTCCAGCTATAGGTTAGTTAATTTTAGCTTTTAGTTTCATTGATCATTTCTATTGTCTCTTTAGCCTCCATTCCATTTTTTCCCCACTCTGGTCTTTATTATTTCTCTCCTTCCACCACCTTTGGCTTCATTTGTTCTTCTTTTTCTAGTTCCTTCAGGTGTAAAGTTAAATTATTTGAGCGCTTTATTGTTTCTTGAGGTAGGCCTGTATTGCTATGAATTTCCTTCTTAGAATCATTTTTGTTGTACCCCAAGAGATTTTTGTATGTTACATTTCTTTTTTCATTTGTCTCTAGGTGCACTCTAGAGAGTGCATGCCTGCATGAGTGGTGGAGGGGCAGAGAGAGAGAGAGAGGAAGACAGAGAATCCCAAATAAGCTCCGTGCTGTCAGTGAGGAACCTGATGCAGGGCTTCATCTCATGACCCTGAACCCGTGAGATCATTACTTGAGCCAAGATCAAGAGTAAAGGGTCAGGTGCTTAACTGACTGAGCCATCCAGGTGCCCCCCTCCTTTATTTCTTCTATGGCCCCATAGTTGTTCAGTAACTTTTTGTTTTTCCAGTTTTCTCCTTGGAACTGGTTTCTAGTTGCATAAAATTGTGGTCAAAGAGATGCTTATTTTTTCAATCTTCTTGAATTTATTGAGGCTTTTTTTTTTTGTGGCCTAACATGTGATCTATCCTGAAGAATGTTCCCTGTGCAGTTGAGAAGAATATGTATTCTGCTGTTTTTGGCTGGATGTTCTATTTATATCTATTAAGTCCATCTGGTGTAATGCATCATAATCTCTGCTCTCCTCCAGGTTAGATCTGGAGGTGTACCCTGGGTGACAGTTATAAAAATTGAGTCTCCAGGCAAGTTTATAAGCTCCTTTCTTGGAAGTTGAGTTGAACTTAAAAGGGTGTGCAAGGACGGTATCTCCCTGCTTATATTCCCTAAGAGTGCCTCCTTAGCCTGTAGATGTATGGGAAACCTGAAACCTGTCCAACAGGCTATAGTTTCAAGCTATAATTAGGTCTTTTTCACAGGAACTGTATTTCAATCTACTATCCATACAGTGCCATAGTGGTGGTGGACAGCCAAGATCTATGTTTTCAGTTGTTACATTCCCATGGAGCCCAGGGATGCCAGCTCCCTTGCCCACCAGGGTCAGGCAATATATGGGCATTCCTGTGTGGAATTTGTACACCCGTTGGCTGTAGCTAGGCAGCTGGAGAATGTAGGGGACACAGCATACTCACTGGCTTCAGAAAGGCAGAAGAAGAGTACTTTGCGCACAAGCACTAGCTTTGAGTGAGAAAATGTTTCGGCTACTCACACTCAGCAGCCCCAGCCAGTGAGCGGGAGAGTGTCACAACTGCCCACACTCGCCAACTTTACTAAAGAGCAGGAGAATGCCATGACCATTCATGCTCATCTTCCACAGCCAGGAACCAGTATAATGCTGCAACTTCCTATACTCTCCAGTTCCAGCAAGGCAGTGAGATAGTGCAGTGACCACTTACCCCACCTGTCTTAGCAACGAGAGGGTATTGTGTCTGAGCTCATCCACCTGTGATAGCATGATAGCTGAAAGTGCCAAAGTGGCATTTGCCAGTGTCTCCGTCTCCAAGGAGAATTTCAAATGTCTCCTGCTCCTTCAGCTGATGCTTTTAGATTATCAAATGAATCTTTCTCACATGTAGCCTAGCTGCTTTTCAAATTGCTGTTTTTTCACTGGATATTGAGCAAGTGAGACTGCGCACAGCCCTTTAAAAAGGGAATCTCAGTTTCCTATAGCACATTGGGTCCATTGCACATCAGCCTGTTTGTTTTCTAAACCAGACATTTCAGAGGCTCATTTCTCTGGTGCAGATTCTAGGGGCTGGGTGCAAAATGTGGAGCACCAACCCCTTGCTTTTTCGGGAAAAATACCAGACTGGTGGTGAGATCCCTCCTTACTGTGTGCCACTGTGCTGGGGGAGTTTTGGTGAGACTGTATCTCTGCCTCTCTTACCCCATGTCAACGTGGCCTTTTTATCCTTTGTTGTGGAGAAGCAGTTCATCTAGTTTTCAGATATTCTTCAGAGGTAAATGATCTATATGATCTGTCGATTTGGCGTGTCCATAGGAGGAGGTAAGTTCAGGATCTCCCTATGCTGTCATCTTGAAAAAGTTTCCAAACCAAATGATGAGTAGTTGTCTAAAATGAATAACTGGTACTTCTAACAAACTTCAGGGGCATGATATCACATTGATACCCACTAAAACTAACAACAAAAATCCAAGTAATTCTGTTGTGTCAACCCTTGAAGATTCCATTGCGTACAGAACACTAACACAAATGGGATTTGGGTGCATTATCCTCCTGTCTTCTGAGATCTTTTCAGTCATTTGTCATTACTACAAAAATGCAGACCACACACAATATTAGTTCTTCCTAGTACCACCCCTAAAATTCCTGAAGGAATAACTTCAGCATTGTTGCTGAGAATTGGACTCAAAATATCTCACCCAAAATAGACTCCTATTCCTACTTGTAGAATGCTTTTTGGGTGGCTGGAAGGTTGTGGTTCCCCATAACCTCAAGAAACTTTCTATTTTAAGAATCATTATGGTTTGGTTTAAAAGTTTTTTCGTTTGATTTGGGGCTGAGTAGATTTATGGAGAATCTATTTGGTCTGTGTCAATCGTATAAAATGGTTGAATTTTCTTTAGATACTTTGCATCAAGTTACAAGGTACAGCGACTTTCATCTTAGGTTAGCTTCACTTTTTAAAGTTAGTTTTCAAATGGTCAGAGTATAACCTAAAAGTTATTTTGCAAAGCATTTTGCCTTAAAGTCAGAAGTATGTTGCTAGTTCCTTTACACATAAGTCATCAAATGTTATTTAAAGAGCAATTTTTATGTCCAAAAAAAATATTTTCCGCATGTTAGAGACACGTTAAAAATATTGTTCTGAAAGCTGGAGGTCATCTTTTGGCAAGATTATATGAACTAAAACTTAGATCACCTCTCCACATGCAAGAATTTTAGATGGGCTCCTGTGTTTGAAGAACCAATTCTTTCCTGCTAGCCTACTCTCAGTTTTTTAAGTCATAAGCAAATGATATTTTTTAATGTTTATTTATTTTTGAGACAGAGAGAGACAGAGCATGAACGGGGGAGGGTCAGAGAGAGAGGGAGACAGAATCTGAAACAGGCTCTGAGCAGTCAGCACAGAGCCCGACGCGGGGCTCGAACTCACGGACCGCGAGATTGTGATCTGAGCCAAAGTCGGACGCTTAACCGACTGAGCCACCCAGGCGCCCCAATAAGCAAATGGTTTTAATAGGATTTTTCTCTCCACCACCAAAGTTGAGATTTAAAAGCATGTAGTACTAATCTATTTTTTTATTTAAATAGATGTTTGTTAAATAGCACCCTTTTTTTATTTTAAAGGTAATACATGGTATTTGTAGTAAACTGGAAAATATACACAGGGGGAAGAAAATAAGAATCACTTGTAATCTTGTCACACAGACAATCACTATTAACATTTTATTTCAATATCTTCATAGTTTTTCTATGAATATTTATGCATGCTTTTAAATTTAACTTTTATATTTTAATAAATATCTTTAAATATCTTAAATTCTGAAGTCCTCCCTATTATAAAACAACAGTGTAGTAGAGAGATTTAAATATCACTTGGTTCTTTGATTTTATAGATACTCAACCTTAACTACTCCCTTGTTTATTATTCAATCAAGTGTATATCTCTACCACTCTACTTAAAATGTACTTTCCGAAAACATCGTTAATCATCTTACCTATTCATCATCTTACTTGATCTTCTCTGAAATCTTTCATAACACCTTTATTAGTCTTTCAAAAATTATGAAGAAGTGAAAAAGTATTTGTTACCATCCCCTTCATAAAACACCTTTCATTTAGTGCCTATTGCCGTTTTCTTCTGACCTGTTCTGATCACGCCTTCTCAGACTCACTAATTTCTCTACCACTGTGGCCTTTTATCTCAACATTGGCAGGGCAATATCTTGGCGCCTCTTTTCAGTATTTTCCTTCCTTTAACAATCCCTCCCACTCTTTAGCCTTTGAGAAATCATTAAAGGAAGGGAAATATGCATGCATTATTTTTAAGAAAATTGTAAAATACAATGGGCATAATATTTTATAACTTTCTTATTTAGCATAATAATTCACTATGAACATTTTCCTGACTCATTTACTATTCTATATGTTAATGGATAGACAAAAGTCTATTATATGGAAAAATATAATGTGTTTAACTAATCTGCTGTTAATGAACACTGAAGATGTTTCTAATATTTATCCTAAATATTGATTCTGTGAACATCTTTATATAAACACCTCTGTATATGTTCTGATTATGTTCTTCATTTAATTTTTAATTATTTTTCAAATGTTTATTTATTTTTGGTGGGGGGGACAGAGAGAGAGAGGGAGAGAGAGAATCCCAAGCAGCTCCACACTCAGCGTGGAGCCCACTGTGAGACTCAATCTCATGACTGCAAGATCACGACCTGAGACGAAATCAAGAGTCAAACACTTATCCTTGAATCCATACTCTCAATTCCACATTCAAAACACTTCTTTCCTGTTTCTTCTTTTCCAGGACACCTACAACCACTTTAGGTCAAGAGCTCATTGCCTTTCACTGTAATTGCAGGCTTTTAAACTATTATTGACAACCCACAAAGAAGTCTTTGAAATGGACTAGAGAGGAGCATGTTAACCAGGACTCTAAGACCCATCTCTGCTTAAACCTGATGCAATTAGTCGAGTTGTGGGTAGGGTTGCCATATTGAGCAAATAAAAATACAAGACACCCAGTTTAGCTTAAATTTCACAAAAATAATAACGAATTTTTTGACCATAGATCAAATATTGCATGGGACATACTTATACTAAAAAAAAATCTATCGTTTATCTGAAATTCAACCTAAACTGAGCATCCTGTATTTTACCTGGTGGTCCTAGTTGTGGATGGCATAAAGTGGGGTAGTGGTGGTAGTACCTGAGTCAAGGATTCAAGGTGCCTTACCTGTGTCTCTTTTATCAACTCTAACGCATGGCCTGTTTCACAAATCAAGCTGATCATTTTCACAGCTGCCTGAATTCTAAGTGCCAGTATCTCATAGAACCTAAAACTCTAGGCAGTTATACTCTATAGAATATAGATAAATGTTTGAAACCAAGGTCAAAAGCCTAAAAAGAATCTAGATCATTTTATCTGCATAATGTGGAATAGTAAGAATTCAATTTTTTTAAATTAATTTATTCTTTAAAAATTTTTTTAAGTAGGGTCCATGCTGGGCATGGAGCCCAACATGGGGCTTGAACTCATGATCCTGAGATCAAGACTTGAACTGAGATCAAGAATCAGATATTCAACCGACTAAGCCACCCAGGCACCCCAGTTTTATTTTTAAAAGCAAGGTAGGCTCGCCCCCCAAAAATAGTTTTGATGTATAGATTTAAAAACATTTTATAACATTAAGTTCACTGAAAGAGTACAATACAAAACTGTATGTGCCTATCTAATGTAATATATACCATACATACATAAAGAGATAGAACAGATACAGTGAGAAATAGTGTTGTTTTTACATATTTTATACAAACACAAATATACACACATACAAATAGTAAAAGGCTACAAGAAATGACAACAAAATATTAAACACTGGTTATTTCCACACTGTGGAATCATAGTTGAATTATTTTAGATGTGTCAGGATTTCCCAAAATTTCTCTACAACTCTCAAAAAGCAGATTCTTAATATTGCATGGTCTCAGTTGGGATTTTATCCAAATATACAGCATAACTTCTTTAAAATCCTATTTTCCCAAATACTCTCAAACACCCAAAGAATTTATTTTTCCCCTACACTCCCAAATCCTCTCAAATCTGAGCATATTAGTCAAAACACTTTCAGTACTAAGTCTTAGATAACCAACTCACAGTAATCTGCACTTTAAAAAAAGAAAAAGAAAATATATTGGTTTATATAACTAAAATGTCCAAGACCAGTTTGAATTTTAAGCATAGCTATATTGTCAAGTTGAGTTTTTTGGATGCACTAGAGGGTGACTTTTTGAGCCAACACAATTATTTACTGGGAACCCCAGTATATTAATATTCCATTTTGAAAGTTACCAATTCAGAACATTTATTCTTTAATCTTTTAGTTCAACTTCTAAATTGTATTATTCTATTCACCAGTTGAGCTTATTTTAATAATAATTTGTAATAGAGGTTTCATAATATAATTATGTTCATTCCTTTAAATATTTTTAAACTGTAGTTACAAATGTAATATATTTGATTTCTTGTTGCAGTACACCCAGATGATTAAAGAAACCTTTCTATGTATTTCAGTAACTCTCATAAACCTATACTTATACATTTAAATCTTGAGATTTCCTCCATGTTTTAATATAATTTTACAATGCTATAAGATTTAAACTAAAAATCACAAGTTTAAGGAAATTAGTCAATTTGTTACTCAGTTACTCATTCGTTATCTTATTTGTTATCTAATTGGATAAAATCTCCCATAGGATTTTAAAAAGCTTAAAATACTGAAATCTGAACAATTTATATTTCTCTACACACACACACACACACACACACACACACACAGAGTATGGTATATTTGGTTTGCTTCATGAGTTTATACTCCATTCTCAAAGCTAGAATTTTAATTCTTCTTAGAGTTAAAGACACTTACCCCATAGGGGGCAACCACCTTCTCATCTTACCAGGCAGAAATGGGTTTAAAGATCATTTGGCTAGAAGACTATGGTTTTGACTTGGGTATGAAATCTGGAATTGTTGATATCCAGGGTTATTTTGTCATGATTCTAAAAACTGAGCTACACTTAAATTTATTATTTTGCTTATTTTGCTTAGAAGTCCACACTGTCTACATTGTGGGTTAAATCCTATCATTTCCTAATTCTTCTACATTATTCCAGGAAATTTAAGTTTTTCAGATAAACTGCTATTTCTCTGAGTGAACAAGAGTGTGTGTGTGTGTGTGTGTGTGTGTACACACGATCTGTTGATTTTGCATTCTTCAGCTCTCTGGAGACATTTGTGTGTCATTTATTGTAGCTCTAAGACTGGATGCCACATTACACACAACTCCAGGGAGCATGCTAGACCATAATGTGAGCTGACCTGAAATTGTGAACCTATATGGACATCTACAAAGATATTAAGGCTATTGCATGGGACTTCAATACTCCTTTAATTTGAAGAAATCTTTCATTAATTTATGTTATTCCTATCAATGAGATGCATGACTCTTAAAAATTTTTTTAATGCTTATGATTAGATTCTGTCGTGTGTCTTAACCTTCACTTACAACTTCTAATGTCATTCTAACTCAAAAGAGGTTAGTCTTCAGACACAACTTAACTTAGTATAATCATGACTATCTCTTTCCATCTCTCACTTGTGGTTTGTTTTTCTCACTTTTTCATTCCCTCTCTCACCTTCTCTCTCAGCTTTGTTCTAAGGTATTCTCTTCAGAAATGTCAGAAAAGGTAAACACAAGCAGAGCAGGTCTCGAGAGAAGGCTAACTCCTGAAAGTTAGAGGCTGGGTCAGAATCTCATCCTACCACTAAAGAGCCAGGGGATTGGGGACAAGATACTTAACTTCCCTGTGCCTTGTTCTTTATCCATAATTAAGGATAAGAGTTCTTCTATCACATAATTCTTGTGAGAATTAACAAGGTATGCATAAAGTTTTTACCACAATGGCTGAATATGAATATGAGCTCAAAACAGAACCAAGAATCTTGTATTTATTCCACTCTCTCTTTACCTTCCATATTATAGTTTTGAATTATAGCTTCCTTTCTTCTTTTCTTTTTTTAATGCTTATTTATTTTTGAGAGAGAGAAAGAGAGAAAGAGACAGAGCACAAGTGGGTGAGGAGCAGAGAGAGCAGGAGACACAGAATTCAAAGAAGGCTCCAGGCTCTGACCTGGCAGGACAGAGCCTGATGCGGGGCTCAAACCCATGAACAGTGAGATCATGACCCTGAGACAAAATCAGACACTTACCTGGCCCCTCCTTTCTTCTTTTTCTCATAGAAATCCCCAATCCTCTTTGATTTCTCTTGTTTTTTTAACTTGGTTTATTCTTTAAGTTTACAAAACAGCCTCCCTGAGACTTCTTAGGCAACGCAGTACTTGCCAACTTTTATATTAAGAGTATATTAACACTTTTATTTTTAAAGAACACAAATACCTTTCTTAGAACAAAACAGAAATTTAATCAAAATCAAGCAAAATAGAGTAATAGCAAAATTTTTGGTACCATTTCCTGATACCATTTACATTTCAAGGGCTTGGGTTTTGCTGACTTACATGACTATTGAATAACTTTAGCCTTGTTTCATATAAAATCATTATTTTCTCTGAGCCACTGCAGTATATTATCTCTCCCTTCCCAGTAGCCTATAAGAAGTCCAAATGGCTGTCAGGTGCCATGATTTTGACTAATCTTTCTATTCTCCCCCAGACCTAGCACAGAGCCTAGCATATACTGGCATGCACTTAACATCCTATAAAAATGCAATAAAATATATATATACAATATACATACCAATATATTTGCCTTGGATTGCATAAATCAGGAAGGCATTTTACAAACATCATTTTATCTGATGTTTAGGTTAACCATTTGAAGTATTCAATAAAGACATTATTCTCATTTTTAGATGAAAAGTTTGAATTTCAGAGAGAATAGGATCCTTCTAAAAGCATAGAGAGCCAAGTTTAAAACCAAAAGTGGCAATAAAACTAAAATTTGTATTAGATTCCAAATAGGGGTGTTTTCTAATAACAAGGGAGTAAAAATATATGCTCTCATGTAGAAATACAGATGAAATTAATTGACAAAAACACAAAGAAAAGCTGCCCAGAAAAATACCATACTTTGTCTAGTTCTGAAAATGACCTTGAGTGTGTTCTTTATCTTTTAAATGCCCCTTCTTGCTTTCTTTCTCTCTGTAAAACTTAACTATTACATAAGTAATAAAAGCTAGTAATTATATATTAGATATCAGCCAGGAAAGGAAGTAATAAAAATTAATAATCCAAATGTGCTTTCTTGAATATTTGTGTTCTTCATATAAATTTTTCATATAATGTATAATGAATGATATATTATATACTATATAACATATACATAATATTTCTTGCAGCCAAACTCAGCCCTATAAAAAACTCCATTAATGAAAAAGATATTTTGCTATAGTAATAGTGATCAGCCAACATATAAATAGCTACAGTTGAATTTTAGAGAATTTCAGTATGTAATTTGAGGGCATGGTTTGGCTCACACTGCAGGGTTCTCCTACCACAAGCGTGACCAGACCATAGGAACTGAGAAACACATTTATCAAAAGTGAAATGTTCAATGACTCCTTTTACTATGTACCAAATACACTGTGTACCTATCATGATTATGAGGTTATGACTGAACATTCAGTCTCCTGGTTTTGAACATAAAAGGTCTTCATTTATATGCCAGATGATATTTTTCAGGTGATGTGTGAGATTTCCCCAAGGCAAGTAAATTGAGAGTATATAGAACCCAGGTAAATATCAGATGATTAGTAATAAAAATTCCACCTATTTTTGCAGACAGCGATTTTTATAGAAACTAAAAGAAAGTTATAAAGTTGTTAGGTAACAGAGTAGAGATAGAAGGATCACAAGTCAATGATCTTCATTTATTAATTACTATAGTTTTTTTTGATGATTCAAATCAAATCCAGCCAACATAAGTGGAACTGATTCACTTCTTGATTTAGGTGTCATGTATAAAGGAAGAGCTTTACAACATCAACACAAACTTCATCCTAGTTCACTGTACTTTTTCCTCATATGATTCAGCATGGCTTGAATTTTATATTTGTGTGATGGATTTCATGAAATCTTATTGCCCACTCCCACCAGATCCTATGAGGACAAGGACTAACTGTGTGTCTGATATGAGCATCACTGCATTCTAGAACTGAGCAGAGGCATTAAACTGGTGGATGACAGAAAGCATGGCTTAAGGCAGGTCTTCAGTGCATTGGACACAATAATGGAATGTCTAAGATGTCCCATTTGTCCTTGGAAATGGTGATCACACCCACAGGGGGTATATATATATATATATATATATATATATATAATATATATATATCTCCAATGTCATGACACTTCAGCACTCCTGGCCAAAATTCTCTCTTCTTGTTCTCTCTGCTACATTTTTGTTTTAAATATTTCACACTTGCAAATAATGTCTATTTCTGAATATCTGTAACTGTCTGTGTGAAAGGTGATGTTGAGGACACTGGAAACTACAGCAATGCTCATGGAAGAAGAGTAATTTGGGACTTCGTGGGAATAAAAAAAAAAATGAATGGGTCAACAGAGTCCTGTGGCTAGAGGAAGACCAGGGTGGAGTTTTATAAAAGAACTGAAGCTCTGTGTAGGAAATAAAAAGAAGCCCAGTATAAACTGTACCTAAAACTGACAGAAGTGGCCTCTGGTTTACACCCTTCTCCCAAAAAGCACATGGTGCACTGATGGAAATCTTCTAGCTTCCGTAGACCTCGGTCCAAAAACAACTGCAAGAGGGCGTGTTGTATTCTTTATAGAAAGAGACAGACTGGTATATTAACCCAGGTTGTTTCTTCAAAATTTTGAAAACCTCAGTGTTGTAGACAATGAGTCCTCCTTCTATAATGGACAGTTCTGCTTGTTCTCTACTCACAAACAGTATTTTTTAAAATAACAAGCTCACACACAAAGGCACACAAGAGTAGTTGCCCATTCTCACATCCGCAACTTCTCCAACCCTATATTTTTCTTTTCCTTTCTTGACTTCTCCCATTTAGAGGAACTCCCAGCTGCATGAGAATCACAGTGGGCTCAGAGGCTGACCTAGAATATGTCAATGCTAACATTCCCATAGCAAGACTCATACCTATTTCCTCTAATCTCATATCATATTTTAAAATATCCTTCTATTTTCTGCATTTTCCATTTCTTTCATAATACACAAGTTGTATTTAATGGAAAAATCAAAGTAAAAATAAAATAAGTCTCTGCTTAATGTGCAAGCCCCTGACCACGCTCAGTGCCTTTACCAGCCATCTCCTTGCTATGGATTCCACTAGAAAGTTCTCTTTCTTTTGTATTACATGGCCAAATTTTATCTCCTTCATTTTTTTTCTCATTTACCTTGATGGTAAATCTCCACTATGGATCTAATTCTTGGTCTAGAATTAGTGTTTTGAACAAATTTTTTTTAATGTTTATTTTTGAGAGACGGCGAGAGAGAGAGAGAGAGAGAGAGAGAATGAATGGGGGAGGGGAAGAGAGGGAGGGAGACACAGAATCTGAAGCAGGCTCCAGGCTCTGAGCTGTCAGCACAGGGCCCAACATGGGGCTTGAACTCACGAGCTGTGAGATCATGACCTGAGCCGAAGTGAGACAACTGACTGAGCCACCCAGGAACCCTTGAACAAATTTTCTAATGCTGAACTGCCACTTCTGTCTCTTACAAGGATCTCAAATCTTATTTTTAGTTTGCTCATGCCTGTAGCCATTGGCTAGTCCAATCCTATCCAGCCCCAAATTCCAGGCATTCCTGCATGGTTCACAGACAGCAGCACTTTACTTCTCCAAGAGTGACATTTGTGACTGTGCAGGGCCTAAGAGGGATGTTTCTAAGGAGGCCTCTGTGAGTTTAAGGTCTAAAAGTTGGAATCAATGTACTAATACAAAAACAAAGAAATTAACAATCAATTTTTTTAAGTTTATTTATTTTAAGGAGAGAGAAAAAGCATGTGCCTGTGCCTGTGATCAGGGGAGGGGTAGAGAGAGAGGGAGAGAGAGAATCCCAAGAAGGCTCCACCCTGACAGTTCAGAGCCCAACACAGGGTTCAATCTCATGAACTGTGAGATCATGACCGGAGCTGAAACCAAGAGTTAGATACTTAACTGACTGAGCCACCCAGGTACCCTATCTCTCTGTATTATTTCTTACCAGTAACATGTGAATCTATATTTACCTCGATAACAATTTCAGTGAAAAATGAAGTCAAGTAAATGGAAAGAGTCCTTAAGGCTCCTACAGTGTTTCTCCATCTAAATTATTTTCAGTGGACATTCTTTTTTTCAGAGGTTATTACACTACTAATACCCACCTGTCAGGGACAAACATCAGAACTTTTCTCAACATTCCCTTGAATTTACTATTTCCTAAAACTCAACATGTAAATACATTTCCCAGAACCAGTAGATCACCAACCCACTAGCCATCATTGACTTATTGCCAAACGATGCATATTGAAGTGCCTTCAAAGGGCTAGAAACAAGACATTAGATTGTACTAGAAGCTGGAAATTCATGGTGCATCCTGGTATGGGAGGCAGGACAAAGGAAATAGCTAGGTTCCTGGACTATAGAAATAAGGAAAAAGAGAGAGGAAAAGAAGAAAAAAGACATCACTATGCCTTGCTAAGACCACTCCAGGAGGCACACTGAGGATCTATGATCATCAAGCCTGCTGTGTTTCCCTCTTTGTTAGCAGGGAGATGCATCAGGTGTGAAAGCGTCATCAACAGCCTGAAGAGGCAGAGGTTCAATGATCTCACTGCACAGTAAGGAAATGTACACAGCCACCAGAATCAGTCATGCATGTTGCTGATGAGATCTAACTATCAGCTGATATTTGAGAACTGAAGTGATCTTCTTGGTGACGTAGAATGTAAATTACAGTTCTGAGAGTAGAACTCCTCTCCTGATTCCTTCTTCAAAAGCCTTGCAAGCTAACTATGTATGGCCTATGAGGGATACATGTCTATCAGCAAACACTAACTTGGTATGCCTTGGACCCACAGTCCTCCTCAATAGCATAGAGATATCATCTCCTTTAGTTCCAAATATAGAATTTTGGTGTAAGCTAACAAAACAGAAACAAGAGCCTATGGAGTATACAATAGGTAGAATAAAGATTAGGATAGAGAGTGTAAAAATGCAAATAAATATTTTGTAAAGGCACTGTGTGATCTGATTGGATTTAACCTTTTTGTTGCTTTACCTTGACCTTGGAACATTTCTGAAAAATTTCCAAAATACTGCACACTCTAACAATTTACAATTGCATGGATTAGTCATAATCAAAATTACAGAAAGAAGATTAAAAGGCAACAAAAAATTTACTGTTTAATTGAACTGTATTCTTATACACTTAGGAATTTAAATTAAAAGATATGAACGATGGCTATATAATTCCATTGTTTACTTTAATAAGAAAATCCTAGGGGTGCCTGGGTGGCTCAGTCAGCTAAGCATCCAACTTCAGCTAAGGTCATGATCTCATGGTTCATGAGTTAGAGCCCCATATCGGGCTCTGTGCTGACAGCTCAGAGCCTGGAGCCTGCTTCAGATTCTGTGTCTCCCTCTCTCTCTGTTCCTCCCCTGCTTTCTTTCTCTCTCTGTCTCTCTCTCTCTGTCTCTCTCTCTCTCTCAATAATAAATAAAGATTGAAAGAAAAAAGTTACAGATGAAATTATATCAATGGAAAAGAAATCTTGGTAAATAGTCATTTATCACATTAGTTCCTCATCTGACTTGTGAATTATTTGAAAAATAAATGCCATGTTAGACTACTGCTAATTTTAAATAATGAATAAATTATCAATTTGAATAGCTTGTTTATATCTACAAAAACATAAAAGAAAAACAGAGACCCTCTAAGAAAAAGTAGCTAGAATCAAGACAAACTTCTGTAGAGTTTTTTCCCCCAATCCTATTTTAATTTACATCCCAGTGGTTCACAATCAGAGTTGGAATACAAAATTAGGTGTTTAGTGTTAACTGCCTGATGCTACTTCACAACACTAATATATTTAACTTCAAGTGCTATAATTCTTGAAATTATAGCAGAACCAGAAGCAGGCATTCAGGAAGAGTTCTGGAAAATGCCAAGTATAGCAAGGAGGAAGACCCAAGGGATATATCAACTCATAACAAGATTCTCAGCAAAGGATGCACTGTCTGCCAGGTCATTACGGAATCCACCACAACACCGCCAGGCTCTGCATCACTCTCTTGCTAACAATTTAACACAGAGATAACGTTATCATCATATCACTTTATCTAAGGACCACCCCAAAATCTCTTGGGGGCCCAAACAGCAAACTTAGCTATCCCACCTATAACAATGAAAAAACAAACAAATTAACAAGAAGGTCAAACTGAAATTGTCTCTTGAAAAATGTGTGACCTTAACAGGACTAAATATATTCACCAGTGGTGACTCCTATTGATCCGTAGGTACAGAGAATAGCTAGAAAATTCTAAGCGATAGAAGGGGCAGAAAAACACTTTGCACTATACGTCTCAAATAGCAAGAGCTGAAGTGAGATTTTTTAAAATTCAAAATTGTTTTCTGTAAGTTTCTTAACTAAACAGAGGTTTTCATTCCTCTTACAAAATACACAGCAGCGCCCTGTTATACAAGAGCCTTTCAAGAGGATGGGTCTGTCAAGATTCCCATATTGAAACAATTTGTTCATGGATGCTTAGTTACAGATTTTATATTTTTACCCAGAAAAAGCTTAACAGTATTTCCATGTTACAGAATATGTTAAGTATAATTTACAGTCTGCATATGCTGTATTGTATTCATAATGAAAGAGAATTTGTCAGGTGCTTCTGAAACATGTTTTTTGCCAGATTATATTCCCTTTCTTATGTAATGAAACCCAATCACCTAAGACACAAATCTGGAAGTCATTCTATTTTTTTGCCTCTCTCTCATCATCCATTTCACATAGATCATGAAGTCCTGCCCCCTTCCCTCCCTACCATCTCTAAGCCCCTCCTCTCTTCTCCACCCTCATTGCTCAGGATTATACCAGCTTCTCCCTTGGACCACTGGGACCACCCTTAGCCTTCATCTTACCTCCTTTTTCTCCTATCCCTTCCACCCTTTACATCTAGCCCAGCGAAATAGCTCTGGAGCTTGAATATGATCATCTTATTCCCTTCAGGGGACACTGGCTCTATGATCCAGCTCTGCCAGATGAAACTAGTAGATGAGACTCTGTTTTCATTCCAGTCTCTCTACCATGTATGCACTGCACACATACCTACTGAAATCTCTGTCATTCATTGAACATGTCCTGTTTGCTCCTCACACTTTGCTATTCTATTTGTAATGCCCTTGCTTTCATTATTTATCTTTACCTTTCAACTCTTGCTTATCCTTCAAAACTCTACAGACAGTTTTCCTTTATAAAATCTTTTATGTTCTCTGCCTTTCTTTTTCTGAAGTCACTTCCTTCCCCATGTTCTCTAAAACCTCTATATGCTTTACCATAGCATTTAAAATACTTCCCACTGAATATTGAATGAATATTTATCAAGTTGAATATTTATCAAGACTGTTCTTGGGGCGCCTGGGTGGCTCAGTCGGTTGAGCATCCAACTTCGGCTCAGGTCATGATCTCACAGTTTGTGAGTTCGAGCCCTGTCTCCGGCTCTGTGCTGACAGCTCAGAGCCTGGAGTCTGCTTTGGATTCTGTGTCTCCTTCTCTCTCTGCCCCTCCCCCACTCATGCTTTGTCTCACTCTGTTTTTCAAAAATAAATAAATGTAAAAAAAAATTTTTTTTAAAGATTGTTCTTATGTAACCTCTACTAAGGAAAACAACACACTGAGAGAAATAATTGACTAACATTGCAAGCAGTTTAAAGTTCATCTTGAAAGTATTTTGGCACCCATGAACTAATCCATCTAAACTATGTACAGGACCAACCTGGACAATATGCGCATGCAATGTAAATATAATAAATAAGATTCTTTTATTGTAAACATGCCTAATTTGTTAGTTGTTGTTCTGAAATCACCATTGTACCTAGTAACACATAACCTGAATCTTAGACCCAAATTCGTGCAGGATAATAAGGTGCCTGAAAGCCCAGACCATTTCCTTCAGCCTGTGAGAATCGGGGTGAAAGGGGCAAAAAAGACCTCAAACTCAAGTCCCAAAGTTTAAGCCCAGGTGCATGATTCCACGGGAAAGCTGTGGTCTACTCCCTAGCTCCAGCTAATCCCTTTATCCAAGGTTTGCTGAAGTCTTTAAAACTTTCCATTCATCACTAAGTGCCTTCTGATCATTCCTTTAATACACTGCCAACAAAATGCTTTCCAGACCTGCTCCATGCTAAATGTAAGTGGAAGAAGAGCAGGCTTCTTTCTTTCTCATTAATTTGCTGTTCATGGTCTCAAATGTCTGTTTAGTACTTTTTCCTTATATACTGAATACAATAACACACTTGGAGACATTGTAATATTTTAAACTTTTAAATATCTTAACCATGTTGCTCCTCGTCAATTTCTCCTGCTTCCTTTCTATAGTTCTCTAATCCAGTAGGATCCTGCTTTCTTCTTTGTCTTAGAAGACAAAACTCATTTGAAAAGCCCTCTTATATTATGCAAGTACACTGCTGTATTGAAACACTCTAGGTGGTCCTTAGCAACCTGAAGAGCTCCAAAATAATGTTCAGTCTTGTATAATTCACATTTCATGGAATTCTTAATTAAGTAACACCTGTGTGCATTCATTCATGTATTAATTTAATAAATAAATATGGATTCAAGTCAGTGATGTTCTTTAGTTCTCTCAGAAATTAATGACTCTTCCCAGAAAGCATGCCTATTCACACAACGATCTCACATATAATTAATTTAAATGCTTTGAGACCCTCTGGAGCTTTACCACACTGTTTCTAGAACTGTTTCTCAAAATTTTGACATCCGTGATTCACTTAATGGATTTTGGTTCTCAGGCAGAAAAATCCATAACAATTGAGAAAAGTTTAAATAACATCTAATTTGAAATTACTGTTAATAGCTGTTTCATATCTGTGTGACAGCAGCAAAACATGTCAGATATTTTTGCATAATTAGCTAGACATGGACCCAGGAATAACAGAACAACGTCTTACTAAAAAGTATTTTCAGGGGCACCTGGACGGCTCAGTCAGTTAAGCATCCGACTTCAACGTTTATTTATTTGTGGGACAGAGAGAGACAGAGCATGAACGGGGGAGGGGCAGAGAGAGAGGGAGACACAGAATCGGAAACAGGCTCCAGGCTCTGAGCCATCAGCCCAGAGCCTGACGCGGGGCTCGAAGCATCCGACTTCAACTCAGGTCGTGATCTCATGGTTCGTGAGTTCGAGCCCCATGTCGGGCTCTGTGCTGACAGCTCAGAACCTGGAGCCTGCTTCAGATTCTGTGTCTCCTTCTCTCTTTGCCCCTCCTCCACTCATGCTCTGTCTCTCTCTGTCTCTCAAAAATAAATAAATGTTAAAAAAATTTTTTTTAACGAGTATTTTCAAAACTCCATTAGTTGATAAACGGATGGCTATTTCCTGCTCAAATACTCAAAGACTGACTGTCTTAACTTGGGATAGGCACATATTCCTTATCTACTCTCTGGTTATATTTGGCTCTGAAAAACTATTACTTAATATTCTGTAACAACATTTGGATATGGTTCTAAATTATGACCAAGCATATGACCTCAATTTATCTTTTAGATGAGTGAAAAAATGTATCAATACATGCACATGCTTGTAGCAGAAGGTGTAACACTAACCAAACATGCCCACCAATTATTCTCGTACATTTCCCAGGCTTCCTGCAATTATATAGAAGCATGTGACTTTCTGGCCAATAAAATGTAAGTGACACTGATGCCTATCACTTCTAAGCTGAGACCATGAGAAGCCCTTGTGTGAGTATCCAGGCTCTCTTCTCTGCTGCAGTGACAGGAAGGTGTGTGTTCCAGATGAGGCAACAAAGAGGATGGTAGAACCTCTATTAAATTTCATGCTAGGTGAGGCAGAGCCTTGACTGCCCCACAATGGTCAGGACTGAGAGTAAGAAATAAATCTTTATGATCCAAAGCCACTGGAGTTCCAAGGAAACTTTTACAATGCAACATAGGCTTAGCCTAGTCTAATAGTGACATGATAATAGCTACTGGAACATTGGCACCCAAGGCCAATATATTTTATCAATCTTGTTGCCCTTGGCTTTTACAAATCATATTTCAAAATTTTAAAAATATCATGTCTTATGTGTAACCACTGGAAATCTTGGACATGTTCTTATTAGCTTTATTACCATTTTGAAATGTTTCAATTTTTCTTCATTTAAAAAAAAATTGTGTACCTTTTCTCCAACAGCAGTTCTAGTTCAATGTCAAGAACTGAATCATCTTGTATTTGCAACAACTGTCATTATGTTGCATGTTGAAAAGACATATTCCTAATAGCCAGATTCTGACTAGATTTTAGTTAACCATTTAGTGGTAAATACTACTTAAGGCACTAGAAGCACAAAGATGAGCAGGACATAGTTTCTCATCTGGACTTGCTCACAATATAGTCCAAGACTTCTTAAATGTCTTTCCACACACACTTACTCTTAGTAATGTTAGTGATTTTCATGTAAACAAAAGGCCACTGATCAAATAAACTTAGAATTATTTTAGGAGCATAGGCTCCAGGGTCAGACTGCCTATTCTACCCAATCTGACTCCATGACTCTGGAAAAGCTGTGTAACATCCCGATTCTTTTGCTTCTTTATTTGTAAAAATGGCACTAAAATCTCACCTCTCACCTTATGGGTAAAAATCAAGTCATGAATTTAAAGTGTTTAGCACAATGCTCGATACGTAGAAAGGGCCAAACAAAAGTAGTTATGATTGATATTCCCTTTTCATCTCCATTTTGGACACTCACAATAAAAAAATGTATATATAGTTATGGGGGGAAGACTTATTATCATCATTACACTTAACCTTCAACAGAACTATATTGGAAGATTCCCCTTTACTTGAGACTGTAAGTTTGCTGGGCATTTAGTGACAGTTTAGTTAACGAACTACATAATGCACATTTCTGCTTCATTGAAGACCTGTTCCTTCTTTCACAGTTTCACGGCTTTCCCTGGCATATTATCCCAGAAGGGACCCAACATGAGCTTGCCATGGTACTCAGATTTGACATTCTGGTGAGCTTCACATGATCATCTCGCTGCTCCTCCCTGGTGAGAGTTGCTAGAATGTCCAACTGTTCAAGACCCTTTGAGTGTATATTTCATGATATGGGTCTCCAGCTTACCTTCTAATTTTCTTTTGCTAATTTCCTGGACAAATTGGGAAAAAATGTTTTTGTTTTTTTTTTTAATTTTTTTTACTAACATTTATTTATTTTTTGCGAGTCAGAGAGAGAGCACGAGCAGGGGAGGTGCAGAGAGAGGGAGACACAGAATCGGGAGCAGGCTCCAGGCTCTGAGCTGTCAGCACAGAGCCTGATGCGGGGCTCGAACCCACGAACCATGAGATCATGACCCAAGCTGAAGTCAGTCGCCCAGCCGACTGAGCCACCCAGGCGCCCCGGAAAAAATGTTTTTATTAAATAAAGTAATATATTTAAGTCTAGCAGAGTACTGGCCCAGAGTAGACATTCATTAAGTGATGGTTCTTTTTCTATTTTTGGCACCCTTCATGTACGACATTAATGAGCACTGTAAGGTGATTTCATGATTACAGGAAGTTCTCATAAATTAGGTTCTGGTTGATTAAGAATTCCAGAGTTCCTGGTGTATTACTCTAGTAATAAATTGGCAAAACATTTGGAATATAGTAATTCATTTTAACTGGATTTAAATCATGTGTAACATCTTGTACCATAATTATAAACATCAGTCACTATAGTGTCATACTTGCAGAAACTGATTAAAGGCCAGAAGTTCTCCCTGGAACTACATAATCCTAAATACCATTCCTGGGGCTCTTTTTGTTGTCATTGTTCCTTTTGCTGTTGTCGCTGTTGTTTGGTTTGGTTTGTGAGAGAAATATGGTTTGTGCTTTGATCGGAATTTCCCTACGCTATTTCTCGGATCCTCCACCGCAGCTTTCAGGGTGTCTGGCCACAGCGGCTCTTATTTCCGCTTCCAAGATTATTTCTAATGTTGTGTTGTCTTATAAAATAAATAACCAAGTTCTTAAGCCTGAGACTAAAATGTACATAAATGAGGTATGAGTGCAGGCCTGAAATATCGCTTGCACAAAGTACACGAATTTGGAGTTTGGGGCCGATAACAGGGCTACCTGAGGTATTGTTTGTTAATGTTTAGATGCTCAGTGGGATTCCAGAAAATGATGTTGCTAGAGACTTGAATTCCGCATAGGAGCTAGTTATCACAATACTGATGAAACGGAAAACACTAGAAGACAGAAACGTGTAAAAGGAGAATAGTTACAGGGGTGGCTCGGTGGTTCCATCAGTTAAACGTCCAACTCTCGATTTCCACTCAGGTCAAGATCTCACGGTGCAGAAGACTGAACCCTGTATGAGGCTCAATGCTGACAGCGCAGAGCCTGCTTGGGATTCTCTCTCTCCTCTCTCTCTGCCTTTCCTGCCATTTGCACACATGTGCATGCTCTCTCTCTCTAAATAAACATTTTAAAAAGTAAAGTCATTATGATAAAAATAGAAAATTATATATTTTAGCCATAGCTCGTCTTGCTTTTTAGCAGCTAAAAAACTGTGGGTGCTAAATAAATCAGATGGTTTCTTTCTATGAGTTTGAAGATTTCTTCTGCAAGGCATTAAGTAACATTATCATTTGTAAATCATTTTCCATTTGTTGAACACAAACCATGAATATATATGCCTTGAAAGCTTTCTGAAAATATCTGTTTCTTTAGTGCTTTTCCAGAGGAAGTCCTATCAGTGAACAAAAGTAGTTTTACTTCCTATTATGCATAACACAATATACTTTGAACATGAAATGTTCCAATATAAAGCAGTAGGATACAAAAATATAAAATACAGTTATCCTCTAACATTTAGAAATACATTGATATATAAAACAGATGGTAATTATGTTAATTATAACTATTTTGATTTGTAAACGCATAAAAATATGAGCCAATTTAATCAAGTCATTGAAAATGCCTTTAGGGGAGCTTGGGTGGCTCAGTTGGTTGAGCATCCAACTTCGGCTCAGGTCATCATCTCACTGTTTGTGGGTTCGAGCCCCGTGTCAGACTCTATGCTGACAGCTCAGAGCCTGGAGCCTGCTTTGGATTCTGTGTCTCATTCTCTGTCTGCCCCTCCCCGACTTGTGCTCTGTCTCTCAAAAAGAAATAAATATAAAAACTTAAAAAAAAGAAAATGCCTTTAAAAATATATAATAAACTCATGTTTTAACGTTAAAAGTGGAATAGAGTCAATAACTCCTAGACTGGCTAAATTTGAAGTCTGCTGGACTCCAAGTTCATTATACTCCAAAGTCCAAACTTACAAATCAATTTAATTAGAAAAAAATTGTGAAATCATTTCTGCACTTTCTTTTTAGGAGCCTTCATTACTAATTTAGTCTCCTGCTACATTTTTAGCCAGATATGTCTACAATATATTTTTTACAACATACATAGGGAAAACACAATTAATTATCTCAGGTAGAAACATGATAGGGATATTTAAAGTAGCAGATTATCTTAAAAATGAGTAGTTCAGCTTGTTAGAACTTTGGAGTATTGAGAAGTAACTTTCCCATTTGACTATCACTTGAGAAGGTGAATTTTAGTCTGGTTTCTCTTAAGATGCAGGAGATAGTCCATAAGCAATTATTCAGCCTAAATAAAGCTTATAATTCATATGAATATAAACAAGACGTAACCATTTAATTTATTGCCATTCTCAAATATAAACATGGTATAACACCGTGGTAAAGAGCACTAGTACCAAAACAGACTTTGTGATATTAAACAATGGCTTCCCCAATTTCTCACTTATTTCACAAATAATAAAGAAGGACTTATTTATTACATGCCCAGTATCATGTTAAGGTTGCAGGACCATCCCTCCTGGATCATCTAGTGATTAAGCAGTGCTCAAGCAAGTAGAGATGCATGATGCCATGGGAACACAGGGTATCTGGGAAAGACCTTCCCCTAATGAGGGAGTTTTAGGGAAGGTTTCCCAAGAAGAGACCTGAAGAAAGAGGAGTTAAAGCCCACTTGTTTGCCCTGTGGCTTTGGGAAAGTTACTTGGATTAAATAAGCCTCAGTTTTCTTACCTGAAAAATAATACCAGTCTCACAAATTACTGTGGGAAATAAATTATATCATGCTTATAAATTACTTAATATAATGCCTGCCACACAGTAAGCACTCAAAATGCTTGGGAAGGCGTTAAGCTCTTTGTTAGCAATTGTGATTATTTCAGTGATAATCAACACTTTAAAAAGCCACAAATTAACAGGCACTATCTCCTAGAGATATCACTGAAGAATTCAAATTTGTTGTTGACCCCCAAAATAGATCAAAACCAATAATATCTGATTGTTTACAAAGTGGTATCATATTAAGTTGAATCCTATGAAATTTCCATTTTAGAGATCAAAAATGCTCAAATATTAGCAATTCACATGTTTCAACTTTAATATTTATATCATAGTTACACTCATTGTGAATACTAAGTTTTATCAATATTTGCATGAACCTCAGGGGAAAGCTAATTAATATATATTGGCCTATCTGAGATATTTTGTGAAAAAAAAATTTACTCTTCAAAAAGAGGTCAGAGATTTTCTTGTACTAAATTTTCTTCAGACTTTAGAGACCAGCATTACAAATTGTTTCACTTCAAATATGACCAAATTGGTAAATCACTTGTGAGAAGATAATGTTAAAATTACGTTTTCCTTGTAAATTTGGATGAGACGGGCAAACTCACTTTCTTGAAAAGAAAATTAGAGGCCCCCTAAATATAGAGAAATTGCCTTACAATTTCCCTGTAATCAAGTAATTGAGAGAAATTGTCGCCCCTCTCACTATCCTGTACCCAACAAGTTCATCTATCTTTGTGATTTCAGGCGTGAAAAAGGAAGCTCCACATAAAACTCTCTGGGATATAGATAAAAATAAGAATGTGAAAGATATAGATTTAGTTAATGATAAATCAGTTCATGATATATGACCAATGACACATTTTCACCAACGCAAAAACAAAAGCCACAAAAACAGAATCGCTAATGGGTCATTTCAGTTGACTACTCCATTTAATTAGCTCCCGCTCATCATTAGTCTAAAACATAGGTGTATTTTCCTGCTACAATTTAGTAAAACATTCTGAGGTCTACATAATCTTTCGAGTGATCGATAAACATTTGAGAGAAAATATCGTGCTAAAAAAGCATCAAGATTATGATTTAGTCCCTCACGATACCAGTTTCAGAAATGCCACTTCCCCTTTCCTCATACCAACCTGTATCCAGTGTAAAGTTTCAAACCTATTGCTCTATTTAGAGAAATCACTTTTGTAACAATCAAAAAAGCATGTCGGATTATGCAGTAGACATCAAAACTTTAGTTATAGCCTTGATTTTATTTTTTATACTTTTTAATGTTTTCATTTAAAAACCCAGGGCTCGAACTCACAAACCACAAGATCATGATCTGAGCCAATGGCAGATGCTTAACCAACTGAGCCAGCCAAGTGCCCCTACTCTTCATTTTAAATGCTGTAATTTTCAATCGGGGAACCAAGCTAAACGAGTTGCCTTGTTGTCAGTTTGCTGAAGTACTGTTCTAGGATAAAAACTGATTTGGATTAGCAGTGTACAAAGCAAATACAGCACAGATGATTGAATATGATGTGCAGTGATGGTTCAGTCTTTTGTGCACTAAAATAAATACTTGCCAGACACTACCTCTGGGGCAGATACAATGTTAGAGACTGGGAACAGACAGACAAATAAAGCTCATAATCCTGAGAAGTTGTGTAAGCATTACCATGTGATATGGTACAATCAAGTCTTCGTATCTGTAGTAGCCGTTTTCTATAAAGTTGCCAAGAACACTAAATTAGAAAAAACTAAATCATTGCTCCAAGGGGAAATGTAAGGTTAGGTTCCTGCAAGCCTCTGGTCACATTTTGATCAACTAATCAAGACATAACCTTGTTTTATGTGTGTTTCTGTTTAAAGACACCTCATTTACTATGTATTGATCCATTAACATTGAATTCATAGTTGATAGTACTATACCTCATGCCTGAATGAAAGTTATCTAACACACATATTTTCTCCACAGAATATAGCACAGTCTTATTTACTTAGGAACACTATACAGTACTTCAACTCTATACATGATGGGGTCATTTTAAACAGCAAAATCTCTCAACAAAAGCACAAAAATGAAAAATGAAAAAATGCAGCACTAAATAGATCACACAAAGGGCACTTATTTACCATAGGAGAGATGAAATTAAAAGGAAGGGTATCACTTTGTTTGACCTCAACTGGGAATGTACACCTTAGGCAACTCAATTTTTTACACTCTGTGCATGTCTGTGACTAACCATGAAAATGCCATGAGTATTACTTGACATAACAAATATGTTTCAGTGAGTAGGAAAATTTGCAAATACAGGATCCTTAAATAATGAGAATCAACTGTAATTGCATGTATAGTCACATGCAATTGGATGTACCTGCAATATGCAAAGTATTTGCATATGCAAAGTATTATGTAGCAGTCACTGGTCTTCTCAGCTTATAAAAAATACCAGGATCTTTCCTGCTTTAGGTCTTTGAAAACACAATATGCTATTCTTTCTTACTAGAAGGTAGTTCCCCAAACTCTTTGCATGACTGCTTCTTCTTAATTTTCTAAGCTTCCATTAACATGTATCTCCTGTGACTGTCTTCTCTGATTGCTCTATTAAACTTACCCCTATTATCTCTAACACTTTTATCTTATTTCCCTTAAAATACTTATTGCACCAAACACCCCCTGTATATGTTGCATATTCCTATAGGTTCAGAAGCAGTGGGAGCAAGGATATAGACATGGCCATATTACACAATACTTAAAAGCTGTTTTGAACACATAATGAAAACTTAATGATTCAATTTTGCTAATATATTAAAAAGCGGTTAAAACCATTCTATCTGATATAAGTATCTATAAAACTTTTGAAACAATTAAAACAGATTTTGGTGAATTATGAATTTGTAAATTTGGCAAATTGGGTCAACCTGAAAATGTTCAGCATATCCTCCAAATTTTGAAATGAGTGAAACCAAAAATTACTTCAAAAGAAATTAAAAAGAAGTTAATGTACATTAAAAAGTTCCTTTATGGACTATATTTTGATCCCATTGTCATTGAAAAAAATTAAAGAATAAGCATCCATGAATACATTCATAAAATTTATATTAATGAAAACACAAAATGACATTTAGCATCATTTAAAATTATGCTAAGAAAGAGTATGTCAAATATAGTCTTGAGAAAGCTTATTGATCATCTTCAATAAAATGATTTCTTGAAAAAACATTTTGAAAAAGTTGGCAAATTTGTGAGTTCCTCAAGTTGTTCATTGGTATGTTGAGTCTCCAGTAATTTCACCTGCTTCCCTTCCAACAGCATAATTTTCAGAGATGGGGCGGTTGGTGGTCAAAGCTTAGTATACCAAGTGATGCCAGTGAAAAGGCAGAGTAAGAAGCTCTAAATTCTACTATTCCATAAAACCAGTGGGGAAAAAAAGGCAAACATTGTCAGAATCAACTTATTTGGAACAGTGGAAATTAACTAAAGACCTATAGCAACATTAATAGCACTCATTCAAGGAAATAAAGTTTTCAGTAAAAGTAGTTAACTTTGTGGCATTTTAACTTGCCCCACTCTTATCTCCCTCTCCTCTGATCAGTGATAGCAATGCAAATAACAGTCTGCATTCCTAATACTAAAGGTAAATGCATAAAGAATTGTAATTATTTATTTAAACCTTTCTGGTGACTCCTTGGAGAACCAGCTCAAAAAAAAAAGAGAGAGAGAAAAAGAAAAAAGTATCTTTACCTTGTTGAATTTGAAACTGACCCAGTGCTAAAGTTGCTTTCTGGGGAAATTACAATAAACATTTGCAAGCTGATATACTGGAAACTGCTGCCCAAGGCAGTAAGTGACATTTGGGACTGTCAAGGACTATCATGGACCAGCCTAAAATCTTGAGGGGAAGGGCTAGGGAATAAAATGTACATAGGGGCTTTGAAAAGCTCCAGCATCCTCTTGAGAATAAAGAAGTCCACACACATGCTGAAACCTGTGGACATACTTCAAAAAGGTCTTGAGCTCTCACTTTCTGATGACCTTGAGGTGAGACCTAGCAGAGTTGAAACACTGTGGTTAAGCACTGAAGGTAAGAAGAAATTTCCCAACACAGAGTCAAATTGCAAAGACGGAGATTTTTTTTTTGCTTATTTATTTGCTTTTGGCTACAGCCATTTAAGGAACTCTCTGTAAAATAAGTACCTAACAGAATGCAGACTTTAGAAGAGACTTTCAGGGCCATATATGACAAAGAATATAGAATTTACAAAATTAGTTTACAAAAGTCACCAAACAGCAACAACAATAAATCTGGGGAGGGTTGAGAATCTGATTTCCACAATTGCCACATTAGAATACTCAAAATGTCTGGTTTTCAACAAAAAGTTACAAAGCATGCAATGAAACAAGAAAGTATGGCCCCTACACACACAGACACACACCAACTGAAAGCGCCTGAGGAAACCCAGACACTACCAAACAGACTTTTAAATGGCTATTCTAAGTATGTTCAGCATGCTGCAGAGAACTACATCTAAAGAACTAAAGAAAGTATAAAAATAATGTTTTACCAAATAGAGAACAGCATTTTAAATATGGAAATTATAAAAAAAAAAACTAAATGAAAATTGAGGGGCTGAAAATACAACAACCGAAATTTAAAAATTCAGAATTTTGAGCCAACAGAAGACAGTATTAATAAGCTTTATAATAAGTCAGTTGAGATTAGCCAGTCTGAAGAACAAAAAATAAAAAGAATAAAAAGAAATGAGCAGGGCCTAGAAGACTGGTGGGACACCATTAGTGCAACAACATACATATCATGGGAATCCTAGGAGAGGAGAGAGAGAAAAAGGCAGAAGAAATGCTTTAGAAAAATAATGACTAAAAACTTCCAAAATTTGATGAAAAGTATTTTTTTTACATATACAAGAAGCTCAAAAAATTTCAAGTAGGAAAAACTCAAAGAGATCCACATCAAACACATTGTAATCAAATTGTTGAAAATCTTGAGAACAACAAAAAAATAGCAACTTGTCACATATAGGGGATGTCCAATAAGAGTAACATCTGATTTCTCATCAGGAACCATGGAGACCAAAAGGCAATGGGGTTACATACTTAAAGTGCTAAAAGGAAAAAAAAAAAGAAAGAAAACAAACAGTTGTTAAACATGGATTCTATATCAAGCAAAAGTATCCTTCAATAATGGAAAAGGAGTTAAGACATTCCCAGATAAACAAAAACTGATATTATATAGCAGTGCTATCGACAATAGGCAAATTATGGAAAGAGTCCAAATGTCCATCAACTGATGAATGGATAAGGAAAATGTAGTGTGTGTGTGTGTGTGTGTGTGTGTGTGTGTGTTTACTGGAATAGTAATCAGCAATGAAAAAGAATGAAATCTTGCCATTTATAACAACATGGATAGAACTGGAGGGTATTATGCTAAGTGAAATAAGTCAATATCATATGTTTTCACTCATATGTGGAATTTGAGAAACTTAACAGAAAACCATAGGGGAAGGGAAAGAAAAATAAGTTACAGAGAAAGAAGCAAACCATAAGAAGCTCTTAAATACAGGGGCGCCTGGGTGGCGCAGTCGGTTAAGCGTCCGACTTCAGCCAGGTCACGATCTCACGGTCCGTGAGTTCGAGCCCCGCGTCAGGCTCTGGGCTGATGGCTCAGAGCCTGGAGACTGTTTCTGATTCTGTGTCTCCCTCTCTCTGCCCCTCCCCCGTTCATGCTCTGTCTCTCTCTGTCCCAAAAATAAATAAACGTTGAAAAAAAAAATTTTAAAAAAAGAAGCTCTTAAATACAGAGAACAAACTGAGGTTCTATGGGAGGTGGGGTTGAGGGGGGAATGGGTGATGGGCATTGAGGAGGGCATTTCTTGGGATGAGCACTGGGTGTTTTATATAAGTGATGAATCACAGGAATCTATTCCCGAAGCCAAGACTATACTTTATACACTGCATGTTAGCTAACTTGACAATAAATTATTAAAAAAAAAAAGAATATGTAAAATAAAAAGACTGTTCTCTGGAAAATGATGTCCTAAAAGTAATGTAATAGGAAAAAATTGTTGATTTAAGAAATGATAAAATCATGTGCTTATTTTTACAGCTACTCTGAAAGAGTAAAAATAAATTGTTTATATTTTTTAAATTTTTTTAATGTTTATTTATTTTTGAGAGAGACAGAGACAGAGTGTAAGCGGGGCGGGGGCAGAGAGAAAGGGAGACAGAATCCGGAGCAGGCTCCAGGCTCTGAGCAAGCTGTCAGCACAGAGCCTGACGTGGGGCTCAAACTCACAAACCGCGAGATCATGACCTGAGCTGAAGTTGGACTCTTAACCAACTGAGCCATCCAGGCACCCCTAAATTGTTTATATTTCTTAATGAAAAAAAAAACAAGAGAAGTCATCACAAGCATTATCATGCTGAAATAAAAGGATACCAAAACAGAAACTCAATTCCCCATGAAGAAATAAAAACTGCTAGAAAATGTAACTACATAGGTAAAGATAAAATACAGTTTAAACCTATCTTTTGTTTTAACTTGGTTTTTTATCTGATTTAATAGAAAATATAAAGCAACAATTTTAAATTGAATTTGATGTATACAATTATACAATGTATAAGATATAATTTGTGGCAATAACAACATAAACCTTAAAAGGCAAGGTATATAGAAACAAAAGTTTTGTATACTACTGAAATTCATTTGATATTAATATGAATTAGAGAAACCCCAGAGAAACCAGGATGGCAATATCAAAAAATATAGTAAAGGATGTGACAAATAAATTAAAAAGATATAATAGAAAATACCTGTAAAACACAAAATAAAGTAACAATGGAGGAATTGAGGCCCCCCCCCAAAAAAAAACAACATGAGACATTGAAAACAAAATCTAGCATGTGACCATGGGAGTGGATGAAAAATCATATGGAGAAAATGATTATTGTCACTTAAAGGTCAAGGAATAAATAATTTGGGGTGTTAGAATTTTTATCCCCAGGGATATTAAGAAGCAGAAAGAATAGCGGTATCAGGGAAGAAGAGCAGGTCCAGGGGCATTGTCTGCACTGAGTGAGGGAGAATGACAGCAGGAGAGAGGTCAACACAAACAAGGAGGGGGAGAAAATGTTCTAGTCCCAAGACATCAGATGGACAGGTGCCAAATTTATGATCAGCAGTAAAAGGAAACAAAGATATCACGTCTGGGGCGCCTGGGTGGCGCAGTCGGTTAAGCGTCCGACTTCAGCCAGGTCACGATCTCGCGGTCTGTGAGTTCGAGCCCCGCGTCGGGCTCTGGGCTGATGGCTCAGAGCCTGGAGCCTGTTTCCGATTCTGTGTCTCCCTCTCTCTCTGCCCCTCGCCCATTCATGCTCTGTCTCTCTCTGTCCCAAAAATAAATAAACGTTGAAAAAAAAATTTAAAAAAAAAAAAAAAAAAAAAAAGAAATCACGTCTGACACTGTCCTGTGAGATGTGAAAGAAAAGAAATAAGCTGCCAAAGAAGGCAACTGGAAAGCTGAGTCCTCTGAGATTGGGTGGGTGGGTTTCAGCTAAAGTTAGTAGGTGATACAGCTGGTCACACACTCACACACACACACATGCACACACACACACACACATGCACACACACAATTGACCTAGGTCTATTTTCCTCCTCTTTTAGCACTATCCTACTGTTTCCTTTTCTGTATGCAGCAGTGATGTGACTTGGGTCCTCTAGGCAAGAACCATTAAGTAGAACATAGTAACATAAACTTTGAAGAAACACAAAAGCACTAAAATATCATGAATTCACTTGTTAGCACAGTGTTCTAAGTAGCAAAACAAAATAAAATAGCTCTGTTTTAAAACAGACAAAATATTCTCAAGCATACCTACATTAAGACACTAGCCATTGCAGTAAAAAATGAAACAAAACTATCTGGCAACAAGTAGATATTACATATTCGAAAGACAATCATGTAAATTATAATTGAAAAATGGATTCTAAACAACAAAATAGTTTGGTAAGCTGAGGAATCATGCAGAGAAAACTATAGTTAAATAAACAAAAACATTCACTAAAGATGCTAATAATTATGTACTTTCAAAGAGCTAATCTGCTGAAATGAGCTTACCAGGCTAAAATTGTGCAAGAGAAAAATAAGGATATTCAAATAAAAGGTCTCTCTTGTACTGTTTGAGTACTGAAGCATTTAAGTGTTGCCTGCTTTGGTTCTTGCTCCTGGCTGTTCCTAAGCACAAATACTAAATCAGAAAGGAGTTTTGTTTATTTTCCCAATGAATTATTCAAATCCAGAACAATTCTCATATCCTAATGTGTTCTATTCACATTTTGAAACACCTCCCTTCTCCTTGTTCTCTGAATTGTATCACCTTACTACACACTTAAATCACAGACTAGGCAAATGACTTTTGGTGTATATGTAACCTTGGCCTAGTTTCTTAAATTTTTTTTTAACATTTATGTATTTATGAGAGACAGGGAGAGACAGAACATGAGTGGGGGAGGGACAGAGAGAGACAGACAGAATCTGAAGCAGACTCCAGGCTCTAAGATGTCAGTGCAGAGCCCAAAGCAGGGCTTAAACTCATGAACCATGATCATGACCTGCACCGAAGTCAGACTCTTAACCAACTGAGCCACCCAGGTGCCCGACTTGGCCTCGTTTCTTAACTTCCCTCTAACTGTTTTCTCATATGTAACATGCAGAAAATAATATTATTTATCTCATAAGATTGTGGTAAAATTAAACCATATAACACATACAAATTATTTTGCAAATATTTTGCTTAGCACATAGCAAGCATCAAATAAATGCTAGTTGATATTGCCAGACAAATATATTTTTATTTTTGTTTTTATCAAAGCAATAAACACACATGGCTAAAACAACATTTAAGTTTATTTATTTATTTTTGAGACAGAGAGAGTACAAGCAGAGTGGGAGGGGCAGAGAGAGAGAGAGAGAGAGAGAGAGCATCCCAAGCTGGCTCCACGCTGTCAGCACAGTGCCAGATGCAGGGTTCAATCTCACAAACCATGAGATCATGACCTAAGCCGAAATCAAGAGTCAGATGCTCAACTGACTGAGCCAAACAGGTGCTCCTAAAAATATTTTTAAAACATTTTTCCTATATCTAGACTAACTCCCCAAAAGAAATTCTTTAAGCAAATGATAAAAGCCTAAGAATTAGTGAAGTTACATGTTAACTTGTATAATTTTGTCTAATAGAGAATGTAACCAATTTTGATTCAGTATAAAGGATAATCCTAAAGGACACAACTTATTGTTTATAGGACATTAAGCAATTTTGTATCTTATTCAATGATCTTACCGTAACATTTCTTTTTTAAATTGTCTGACAATATTTAGTAGCTCAAATGCTCTATAAACTGGTCATAGCATCTTACTAGTAACCTCTTTAATGAGTTGAAAAAAATATTTGACACATTTTCCTTTTATAGTTTAATTAGAATCATCATTTTACCTTCTTGAAAATTACACTCTAAAACAACGAATCTTAATTATTTAACTGTTTCCTCCAGTGACTACTCAAATATGTAAAAATTATTTCTAGTGCTATATCTGAATCTATCAAATTTATACATCTAAAGACAGATTTATTTATCTAAGGACTTCTTGTGATTGATGAGGATCTCTGTAGGCCCACAGCTTTTAATATGATTCTGATGTTATGAAATTTTAGTTCCTCTCTGGCTCATTCTTATAATATTTAGATAATAAAATAAATTAATTTCTTATTTCTTCAACTTAAAACAGTATCATGTGACTATTTCGCAAGCTGAGACTATCAGTACCATTCTCTGCCTTTCAGATCTTTATCCTTTTCTGCCTGTCTTTATAAATTCTAACAACGAATAACAGTCTAAATAGGATGTATATAAACTGAACTTTTATTCCTCATGTTTGGGGTTCTCTGAGATCCTTCTCTGTGTGGTTTAATGCCTTTTAATATCAGGGGAAATTTTCTCAGCTATGATGTCTTTATATATTTCTTCTTCCCCATCTTTCCTCTTTTCCTTTTCTTGGACTCCAGTAGCATAGTTTTTGATATTGCCCCATACCCTGTAAATACTCTCTGTCTTGTTTCCTTTTTTAATGTGTTTTCTCTTTGTATTTCCAATTCAGTAATATTTGTTGGACTATATTCAAGTTCGTGGATTTTTTTTCTTCTGCTATATTGAGTTTGCTAATAAATCTATCAGTAGAGTTGTTCTTCTCTGATATCCTGTCTTTTAAAAATTTCTATCATTTGTATTTGACTTTTTATAGTTTCCATTTCTCTGTTTAAATTATCCATCTCTTTATGAATTCTCACCTTTTTTACTACATTATATTACATGTTATCCAGTTATTTTAATTCCCTGAGTTTATACATCTAGGTTATCTCTGTATCTAGTTCAGTTGATTGTTTATCTCTTGAAATGTTGTTGTTTTTAATGTTTTGTGTGTGTGTGTGTGTGTCACTTTTTTTATTGACTGAAGTTCATTGTGTGTAGGACAGTTGAGACAAAGCTAAATAAGATTTATCCATGGGTATATCTCTTCTGTGTGATATCTATTATTCATACTTTTAAAATATGAATTTTCTATCCCTACTATCACATTTACAAATGAAATTTAATTTGTAGAATCATTTGTATCAGACAGAACTATTTTACTTCTCTAGAAACATCACTGATGCTGCTATCATTTTTTTAGTCTGGATCAAATTGCTAGAACTCATCAAATATTTTTTTAAGTTACTTTGTATAAATTTAAGTCTATTTTTGTTTCCAGGTGAAAATAAGTCATCCACAAAATGCTCTTGATCAATATTTCCAGATACTACACAGGAGTGTAGCACAGGAGTGCTCACCAAGTATAGGTGGAGTTTTACTCCAGTAAAACTTCATCTTATATATAAATGAATAATTCTGAGAGTAAATACATGAAGTCAATTTGACAATGTTCCTCTTTGGAGTCAATAAGTCATGAAAAAGTCTTAGTCTAATATTTCTCACCAAAATATTTCACTGCTCAATCTCCTGAAAATACCACAAATAATTTTCATATAAGATTTATAGTATCTATGTTGAAGAGGGAAAAATCAAAGGTAAAGATATTTTGAATCATTTAGAAATAGATTAGGACATGGAACAATTTGCCCTTATTTGGTAATCATTGACCCTTCACAGTAATGTAAATGGAAACTGTTAAAATATGTCAGATTCATGTGATTTTCACTTCATGGCACTTAAAAATTGAAAGTACAACTTAAATAGATAGACTTTCTTTTTTTTTTTTTTTTCTTTTTTCAACGTTTATTTATTTTTGGGACAGAGAGAGACAGAGCATGAATGGGGGAGGGGCAGAGAGAGAGGGAGACACAGAATCGGAAACAGGCTCCAGGCTCTGAGCCATCAGCCCAGAGCCCGACGTGGGGCTCGAACTCGCGGACCGCGAGATCGTGACCTGGCTGAAGTCGGACGCTTAACCGACTGCGCCACCCAGGCGCCCCTCAAATAGATAGACTTTCAAGAAAATTATCTTATAAATATAGAAAACAAATAAAACCATTATGGTTGCCAGATAAAATTTAAACCACCCAGTCGAGTTTCAGATAAACAACAAATAATGTTTTAGTATAAATATGCCCCAAACACTAAATGGACCACACATTTTGTATGGAAAAAAATTGAGTAGGGATGAAACTATACAATATCAAGGGGGAATATATACAAAAGAATTAGAATAAAACAGATTTAAGTTCTGTCTTCATGTAACTACAAGTACTTGAGTACATCCTTCAACTGCTCTGATGTCCAATTTCCTCATCTATAAAATGGAGCTAATAATATGCTCCCAATGTTGTTGTGAGGATTAAGAAAGGCTTAGATATCAGGTCCTATAATTAATATTATAACTGGACTCATAGTATCAATATAGAGAGGATAAAGTAGGGAAATATAAAAATTTCTTTGTTTCATTTTATATATATTTACGGTAGCCAAAAACTCTTGAGTAGAATTGGAACAGGACTTTTGATTTTCCTATACATTAAGTAAAGCTCTGTGCCTAGTATTGTGTCTGATACATCATTAATGCCTAACAGTAGATAGTATTATTAAGTATTTAACTTATTAATAAGTATTTAACGTATTAAGGATTTAAAATGTATCTCTGTGTGTTGAGGAGAGAGAGAGAAACTTAACCTTCAAATCCTCCACACTAAAAAATTGATGCAAACCCTGAGCCAAGGGGATGCAAAATGATACAACCATTCTGGAAATGAGTTTGGAAGTTTCTAAAATTTTAATACATACAAAACAAGTGACCACTCATCCTACTCCTACACATTTACTCTGGAGTAATAAAAATTTATATTCACACCAAAACCTGTACATGAATGTTTATAGCAACTCTACTTATAATCATCAAAACCTACAAACAAATGTTCTTCAAAGGGATAATGGTAAACAAATTGTGGTAAGTCAACACAATTCCATACATTACTACTGAGTAATAAAAATATTGAACTATTGATGTACTCAACCACTTGGATCAATCTCAAGGAAATGTTTCAAATGTTACAAATTCACAAATTTGTAAAAAAAATTTTGCATGATTTATTTGTATAGAATTCTCAAAAATACAAATCTATAGTAACAAAGCACTGACTTGTAGTTGCCAGAATTTAGGGGTAAAAGGAGGCTATGACTCAAAAGGAATTGCTTGAAAGCTTTGAGGGGGATTGAAAGAACTTTCTGTATCCTGATTTTGATGTTGACTATATATATTGTAAATGTGTTAAAATTTATAGAGCTTTACACCAAAAAATAATAACTAAATTTACTAAATGCTCATTTTAAATACAGTATTAAAGAGAATAAATATATTAGTGATCTAAACACTCTAATTAAAAGACAAAAGTTTTTAACACAATAAAAAAGCAAAATCACTTATATGCTATCTACAACAAAAACACCCCAGATATAAAAGTAAGAGAATAAGAAAGGACATACTATGCAAATGTTCATCAAGTATAAGCTGGTGTGGTTATATTAATATAAAAGCAGATTTATAGATAAAGATGAATTTTCATAATGATAAGAGATCAATTAATAAGAAGATATAAAATTCTGAATATAAATACTGCTAATAAGATGGTTTCAAAGCACATTAAACAGGAACTGAGAAAACTGAAAGGGGGAATAGAAATATTAGATATAATTTGCAACATCAATACTTACGCTTCCAGGAACATGATGACAAAGAATTTGGCAGAAATAAAAGACTTGAATGATATCATCCAACCATCTTGACATAATTGATGCTTATATCACATTCCCCCCAAGAACAGCAAAATGTGTGTTTTTTTAGGAGCACATAAAACATTCTCCAGGGTAGAATATATGTCATAAAACAAATCTCGATAACATTGAAAGGATACAAAGGATATTCTTGGACTAGGAGGTAATTAGATTAGAATTCAGGATGATCTTGTACTTTGGCCAGGGGGTAGGGGTGGAGGGAGTAGTTGATTGCATTTTTTCTCTTTATGGTGAAAAAAAATCTTGCTAAGTCAAAAATAAAATAAGGGCAACTACAGCATGAGCGCTTACTACTGGTTATATAAGTGCTAGATTTTATGAGTAAGGCTGCTGTCTATGGTTGTCCAGTTGTGGGCATTAAAGTTAGATGGGGCCATAGCTTATATCTTTGTGAAGATTTGACCATCACAGATCTGATCATACAAAGTGACACCTCTTCTTGCTAATTCTTAAGCAACTTGTCTCATGAAGGGTTAATACAATAGTTTACTCCTTTGAACTCTGAATAGGATGTGTTCTTTCCTCAGGACATACCTGTATATTTTTTTTATCTATTCAGCACAGTTACTACTTATCATATGTTTTCTAATACTATTTATTTTACTAATTGATTTTTACAAAAATGAGAGTAATTGCTGGGGAATTGCCATGTTCCCAGAAATGGCAAATGAAAGATGGGAATCCAAGTAAATTAAATTATTCTTATGTCTTTGAGCTATACTCAAACTGATCAGTCTATGCCTATTCCCCAGAGTCATGATAAAGTAGTTCATCTAACATCAATCTATTAAATAATTTCTCCACTAAAATAAGTTTCCCGGCATAACCCAGTGTGATGTCTCCAGTGAGGAAAGGAAAAGCTGATTCAGAAGTAGTGGGTACTGTAAACACAGTCAGGCAATACTTGAATTTTCTTTGCCTTCATAGTCACGGTGATGAATGAAGGAGGGAACTAAAAATAACTACACAACAGATGGAAAGAAGCATAGCAACAGCACCTGATTTCCTGCAATGCTTTTTGTGGATGCTAACCTGCACAAAGCATAATGAGCGAACTGATCCAACTTAAAAAAATGAGGCAGTGTTTGCAAAAATCTAGATATTAAAAAGTAACATAATAAGCATGGATGGCTTGCCCCTGGCTACTGGCTAAGATTTAAAATTCCAGGAGCTTAGGAAGTCCAGCCAAAGGATGTAGTCTTTCTCCAGTGTCTGTGACAGGATCATGCAGCTGCTCCAAACAGCATGCACCACATGACCTATGTGTAGAATCGCTTCTTGGCACCACACCATCGTGTGAAATGTTACAACTTTGACATCACAGCCAAAAACAATATGAAATTAAATGAGATGTATAAAAACAAGCTTGTGCAAGCATGAGAACAGCTTTTGAAAAAATTAAATTCTTACTCCATAACCTACTCAGGCCAAAAACACAGTCTAACCATTCGGTTCCATTGTGACCATAAGTTCAGTGACAGCCTAAATTATCTAATTGTTGTCTCCTCTCACGTGCATTTTCCTGCTTTTACGTGGCCAGAGATACAGACACTATCCCATCAGGATGCTCTTGTGCTTTTGGGGCGCAGGGGACAAAAAAGAAAGATCTTAATAGCATTTTTCCCTTTATGATTAAAAAGTATCTTGCAAATTCGAACAAAGATTGAAACAAATGCGAACTATTGCTTGAGTGCCTATTACTACTAGTTATTTAAGTGCTAGATTTTATGAGGGTTGTCATACATAGCTGTGCAGTTGTGCGTGTGGGTACCTAGCCAAAGTACAACTGGGGGTTGAAATCTTCCCCCAAGACAAAGAGCTTCTTCCTCCTAATTTGCCTGTCCGTGGGTGGTGCCTATTTCAATCTGGTTTCTGAGAAGAGGTGTCTTTTACTAAGTCACACAAATGTAGTGGCATTTGTATGCAAGTGGAAATCCTAAATGTGACAGACACCAACCAAATGTAAAAACAAACAAGATCTGGATAGATACAATCAGAACCAGGGAAATAAGAAAGAAAACTGCTGCAAGGGAAGGGTAAAGTTCTTACAAAAGATCCCGAAGGCTGGACGGACCTTGAAGGGCAGGTTGGATGCACAGAGAGAAGACTGTAGGCATCATGGGCATTGGAAGTAAATGGGACCATAACCATATGCCCAAGAGCTACATCACTCATTCACAACTGGGTGAGATGAGAGCTGTGCTCAAGAACTAAGATACAATGTGTATCTCATTCATGTACTTTTATCAATACAGGACACACTTTAACATTTTTTAAGAAAACTATTCCAAAAAAGACGAAAAATTTTTGTTTAACAGAAAATATATTTTTACTTTGAATTTTGCCTCACAACAGTACAATTCAGGGTTTTATAAAAATAAAAATTGTCAGAGGAAAGAATGGGTTGATTGCTTGTTGTTGTTAAGTAGAGATTCCACTAAATAGTCACATGAATGCATTCCATTCTAGGCAAATAGATTAAGGCAATCACAGACTATTAGGAAAAACATAAAAGACATAAGCCATGAAGATGTGCAATGTACCAATGTGAATGACTTTTAATATAAGAAAAATCATGGGGAAAATGCATTCTTTTTTTCTTTACATAGATGCAGTTGTGTAGAATAACTTGTAAATAACAAAACTCCCAACAGTAACACAGAATTTCTACCTTTCTTTGTAGTTTAAAATTCAAAGCCATGATTATCACACCATTTAAGTTCATCCATATAAGAAGCACCTTATTCAGCTTCTTCCATGCCTTTCATCTTTTTAATGATTGTTATCCCATCTCTTTCTTTTTAGTGTCTTCGTCTTCTGCTTGCCCCTCACTACATTTTCTCCCTCCCTAACGTCCAATGTCCCAACTCACTTCCTAACAACCAACCCTGTTAAAATCCAACCTAGTACAATGTTTTTATTACACTCAAATAGGCATAGATATGATGTTCAACTATTTCTGTGCTCACTGGATCCCTTTTTATTTTTATTTTTTAATCTACGCATCGAAAGTCATAAAATGTAGCCAGACTCGAACAGAGACAAAGAAAGTACCAGGATGGGAAGAACAACATAAATGAAGCCTTTTGAGGAATACAGCCATGTTTATGTTGTTTTCTCTGCTTAGAACACCAATCACCTATCACACCTCCCACATAGCTGTGTTTCCTTCCATTCATTCTCTAACTTGGTGGCATTCCCTCTGCAAAGCCTGACCTAACTTCTCAATTAAGGGGCTCTCATTGCAGCCCATTTAACTACTTCTAAAGCACTTAGTGTGATTCCTTTGGGGAGAAGGATCAAGTACATCTCCATACCTACCATGAAAACTGGGTAGAAATGGAAGGAAAGAGGGAAGGAAGGAAGGAAGGAAGGAAGGAAGGAAGGAAGGAAGGAAGGAAGGAAGGAAGGAAGGAAGGAAAAGAAAGAAAGAAAGAAAGAAAGAAAGAAAGAAAGAAAGAAAGAAAGAAAGAAAGAGAAAGAGAAAAAGAAAAACGAAAAAAATTTAAGAAGAGAAGCCATTAAAAATATAGTAGTTTAGGGGAACCTGGGTGGCTCTGTTGGTTGTGTCTGACTTCGGCTCAGGTCATGATCTCACAGCTTGTGACTTCAAGCCCTGTATTGGGCTCTGTGCTGACCATTCAGAGCCTGGATCCTGCTTCCGATTCTGTGTCCCTCTCTTTCTCTGCCCCTCCCCTGCTCACGCTATGTCTCTAGATAGATAGATAGATAGATAGATAGATAGATAAAACATTGAAAAATAAAGCTTATTAAGTCATTTGAAGGAATGTTATGTAAGGAAAAAACCACCTTATTCTACATAATTTAGACAACAGAAAAGTGATCAATGGCAAAAAGATTCACAGGGGCAGTTTTTGACTCACACTAGAAGAAAGAACTTTATGAAATTATAGTTGTTTGAAATAGGATAAAGCATTCTGCTTTTTGTCTCTGGAAATATCCATATAAAGCCTAGAAAATTACTTTCAAGAGACTGTGTGAGATTTATATAGTAGATAGTAGTTGGACCATATTGACTTTGAAAATACTTTTAAGCCTGGACTATATTCTTTTGTTGAATTTCAACATCCAGGAAGGACAATACATTGATTAAGGCTCTATATTTCTCTCTCTGTCTCTCTCTCTCCCCCACCCTCAGCCATTTAGCCCTTCACAGAGGGTAGTATTTTCAACAAATATTTATTTTATAAATCTGCATTTGTCTTCTGAAAGAACAAAAAACTTTTCATGAAATCCTTATGGTAAGTTATCACGTTACACAGATTGACATCTGAAAACAGTTTTAAAAAGTACAAGGGAATGAGACATACCACAAGCAAATATTTTTATGCCTACTGTACATGAGAGAAAAAGAAATTCAAAATATATGAACCATATTTCTCAGAAAAATGTCTGTGATGCATAAGCAAAAGCTATGTGTAGACTACATACAAATAATTATGATAATTTCTAAATACAGTCATTAAACATTTATATCATGTTTTTAGCTTGTTATATGCGGATATATCTAGATTGTTTTGTGTTGATCAAAAGTTGTGTGACCTTTTTTTTGCCAATATTTGGAATTTGGCAAAACTTAAAGTGAATTTTTCCACTATTTATTAAGCCCATATGAATTTCAAGGATTATTTATGAGAATGGTTTGATTCATTTGGAAGGTTCCTACTGATGGATTTGTTTATAAAAGCATGTTAATGCCTAGAAAATGTACTCAATTAAATTTTTCAGATGAATTTTTCCATCAAAAGGAGCACTAATTCTGAACGTATCCTAAGGACTGGGCTTCTAATCCCCCTTTGGCCTCGTTTCCTTAGCAGATCAGCCATTTCCCGAACACCCACTCCATGCCAGGGACTTCACATGTGTACCAAGGGAGTCCTGGCTGAGTTTGTTCCCTATGAAATTTCTTTTTTGATTGAGAAAAGATTAATTAGGAACTGGACTGGGCTTGATGTAGCCCCATGTGAACTAGACAGCCAATGTCCCACAGATGGTCTTACTTAAGACTAAATAACCTAGATTTTAGGAAAACAAACTGGTGTTCGACTACTGTGGGAACCGGGCACTATGTTGGTGATGCCATAGGACCAAACTGAGAGTCTTGCCAAAAGAAAATGATGATGAAAATCTAGTCTTTTCTATAGACCTTGAAAGAATGCTTTTCATCCTAAAAGTGCCAGAGTTCAAAATCATGGGCACACTTTATTAAAAAGAGCCTGAAGACATGAAGCTATGCATAACTGCTAATTGCCACAAGCTTCTAAACACAAAAGAGACTTAGATCTACCCCTTAATTGTAGTGTAGGGAAAAGGTTGTACGTAATTTTATGGATAAATGCAAACAAATGTTGAGTAGCTTTAAAAAAGGACATTTCTTTTTCATGAAAACTGTGTATTAAATTGATGATTCAACTTTCATTGGAAGCCATCTTAATTTTTTTTTATTTTTCTTAGAAGCTAATTCAATCAAATGTTGTGGCACCGAATACTTTTGCCCATCTCTCTACCCCCAATAAATTGTAAACATGTTAGTGGTATTTTATTCACTCATGACACACATGGCAGCCCCCCGTGCTCTATTACACTTTGCTTTATATCAGCTGCAAACTATGAGTCAACAACTCGCACAGCTTTAAATAATATGGTTTGTGAAAGGAGACACTATGCATAGCAGTCACCATTTTACATGCAGAAAGCCTGGTAGATTGACATGAGGATTGAAGATCTTAAAAAATCAAGAGATGATATTTATGATTTTGAATCTTTCAGTTCCAAGAATTGTTGTTGCTGTTGTTTTTAGCCCACTAAGTTACTAGCTTCCTCATCTCTGTCTTCTTTTTCTCATGTTTTTCTTTTTCCAATCCCAGTTGTTACAAGGTTCTCCTGGAAATGTAACCTTTATAATATGAATGATATTTTAGAACAAGATCAGATTCAGTAACCATGGAATCAGATCCATTCTTTCACTGCTCGTGTAACATAATAGCACCTATCATGTGTCAGAACAAAACAGGAAGGTAAATAAAACACCTCTCCACCTTCAAGTTATACACAACACAATGGGAAAAGATCTTGAAAGTTTACTTAACTATTTTTTAGTCTACAAATTGTTTCAATGGCATGACCATTCAAACATGACCCAGTTTGTCCAGGAGTTGGGTTGGGGGCAGAGAATGAAATCAAGGAAACAGTATATAAGTCAATGCCACTATCGACCTTTGACCATCATGGAATTCTAGGAATAAGGAAGATGCTTGAGCCAAGACTTGAGTGTTTACTTGACTTCCTTCCTTCCCTTGTAAACTTCTCATCTTCTTTGTCCATGACACTCTGGCTTTTCCCACTTTGCTCCTCGTTGCCTTATTTCCATCGTATGGTAAGCTTCTTAAGGGCATAATGATGGATTCTTTTTCCTTTGGGTCCTCACCAAGTTACCCACTACCACACTTGGTACATAAGTGCTTAGTGAACGTTTTTTGAATTCTAAAGTTTGCACTAATGAAAAGGAAACTATAAAATATTATCAAAGGAGCAAAACAAAACTTTCAAAGGATACTTGATGTTAATAGTATCTCTATCCGAGAGCAAGGTGTTTGTACTTAATTTCCTACAATGTCATACATACAACGTAAGCCTACTCAGTTGAATTTTCCACTGGTCAGCTAATGCATGTGCAGGGGCACTGAAACAAATGAGGAAGAGACAAAGAAGCACTTTGAACAGCTTACAAATTACTCCTCAGATAATCTGGAAGATAAAATCCATTTTTATTTCAGCATATGTGGCAGATATTGAAGGTTGCCTAGCACAAGCCATTTCCCTCCTCTTGCTCTAGTGGCCATCCTTACCTCTTCATGATAATCTGAAGAGGCAAGCTATTCAAGTTACCAGCTTCACTTTCCAGTAGAGGAGACATAAGGGGATTCCACAGAGAGGCTTTGGGTGACCATTTTTATTCCCTGATTGAAAGAGCAAGACCCACAAGGACATTTCTCTCACTCAGCATCTTCTTCCTTTTTGTCTTTCTATGGGTTCTGTCCTCAAGCAGTGACAGTCATCTTGTAACTGAGAAAACATGCCAAGGATGAAAGGCAACACACAGAGCCTGGCAAAGAACAAGGACTGAAGAAGCCTAGGCCTCTCATTGCTGGACTTCTGAAGTAAGATAATGTAAATCTCCATTGTTTCAGTGACATTTATCTGAATGTTCTGTACTGTGTATGAGGTGCTCTGCTAGAAACTTTATATGCATCAGTTCATTCTACAATTAAAACAATCCTGTGAGGAGATGTCTGCATTTCCAGAGGAAATTGGGCCTCTTGGGCCTCGGGGAGGCACATTTCCATCCCCATGTCATAATAAATGGCGGGCTCTGGGTTCAAAACCACAACCGTCTCAGAGAGGACAGTTTATACTCTAACTATACATTTACACTTACTAATCGGCTCACTTCTCATTTCTTAATTTGGAAAGGAAATCATGCACAAGCGATTAGTTCAATGCAATGCATCTTTTTTTTTTCAACGTTTATTTATTTATTTATTTATTTGGGACAGAGAGAGACAGAGCATGAACGGGGGAGGGGCAGAGAGAGAGGGAGACACAGAATCGGAAACAGGCTCCAGGCTCTGAGCCATCAGCCCAGAGCCTGTGACGCGGGGCTCGAACTCACGGACCGCGAGATCGTGACCTGGCTGAAGTCGGACGCTTAACCGACTGCGCCACCCAGGCGCCCCTCAATGCATCTTTAAAAAGATGGCATAAGACAACAATATGGCAGAGAGGTCTTGGGAGATGCCTGACAAATCAGGACTTGTCATGATGAAGAGTTTTTGTATTTCACACCCTATAACCTGGTAAGGTACCACAATTCGCCAAGAGACTCAATCTCACCTGAACTCTGGGATTATGAATTTTTAGCATTCAGTAAGAGCAGTTGCATAGGAGGCACTCAATAAATATCCATGTATGGATGAAAAAGGGGATGAATGCCAACTATAGGGCTAAGTGAGGAAGTACTCACATTAGGTTTCAGACAAATTAATTCTCAGAGTATCCATAGGAGGCTCAAGTAGCGAGAAGTATGTGATGTGTTCTTGAAAGAAGGAATAAAGGGAGAGGAGGAGTAAGAGAAGGAACCTAAGAGAAGTCCTTACCATAATTTAACTGCAGCCACATCTGAATATTGTAGCACTGCTCCAGATCCCTCAGATCACTCTCATTGACTTTTAGGGTCGCAGCAATTACACAGACAAGAGCACATCTAGTTCTGTGTGTGTGTCAATGGCTTTCCTGATCCTGGCTTCTGAGCTCTCTTAACTCCTGTGTTTGGAGACATGACCCTTGTATCTGGACCTTCTTGAGGCTGTCTGGCTCCATGGGTGCTTCCACAGATACTCTTATTTGGTCATTGACCCACCTGCTTAGGCTTACACTGATTTTCTGATTTTTAGATCTCCATCCTGACTTTAGTGTTCAATACTCCTTTTCCTTTTCTCTTTGCATTACTCTCTCCTAAGAGTTGCCTCTGGACCTATGTCCCAATCTATTTCGTTTGCATTCTATCTCATTCCAATTTGCGATGTTCTGCATAGTGTGTCTTCCCCAAAATCACATGCTGAAATCCTAACACCCAATGCTGGGCCTTTGGGAAATGATTAGGTCATGTGGATAGAGCCCTTGTGAATGGTATTACTACTCTTATAAAATAGGTCTCCCAGGGGCGCCTGGGTGGCGCAGTCGGTTAAGCGTCCGACTTCAGCCAGGTCACGATCTCGCGGTCCGGGAGTTCGAGCCCCGCGTCAGGCTCTGGGCTGATGGCTCAGAGCCTGGAGCCTGTTTCCGATTCTGTGTCTCCCTCTCTCTCTGCCCCTCCCCCGTTCATGCTCTGTCTCTCTCTGTCCCAAAAAATCTTTAAAAAAAAAAAAATTAAAAAAAAAAAAAAATAAAATAAAATAGGTCTCCCAGAGTTCTCCAGCTCCTTCTATCATATGAGGATACAAGAAGAAGTCTGCAACCTAGAAGAGGGCCCTCATCCAACCAAGCTGACACCATGACCTTGGACTTCCAGCTTCCAGAACTGTAAGTAATATGCTATTTATGAGCCACCTAGCCTGTGGTATTTTGTTATAACAGCCCCGAAAGACTAACACACCATTCATTCTCATTCAAGGTACTGCCTGAACCTTAGCTAAAGCACACCAATGCAGTGGTTCCCAGAGTGGGACCAGCAGAATAAGCATCACCTGGAAAGTGGTTAGAAATGTGTGCTCTTGGGCCCTACACCAGACCTGCTGAATCACAAGTTTGGGAATGTAGCCCCACAATCTGTGTTTTAACAAGTCCTTCAGTGGAGTCTCATGGGTGCTGAAGTTTCAGAACCACTTTGCAAATGATACTAATGGATATTTATTTTGAAAGAAACACATTTGTCTTTATGGTTTACGTTCAGAAACTATGAAAAGCACTTTTATTCAATCACTGCAAAGAGGAGATAATAGACTGAGTTATAGGGCTCAGTTTGGGCTTGAAAGCAAAGCCTGAGATAAGAAGTAAGATGCAGGTGGTTTAGGAAGCAGACAGAGGTCACTGTCAACAGCAGCAAAATTCATCTTTGCTAGAGCCTCTTAGATGAGTACAGATAGATTTGAAGCTTACTTTCAAATGTGCAGTTGAGGCAGAACCACCCCTGCTAACCCACAGACCTCAGTATTAGTTGGAATCACTCTGCCTGAACTGTGGGCATGATAAGAAACGCCTGACTGTTACATGGCACTGAGTTTTGGGGCAGTTTGTTTTGCAGGAGCAATTGATTGATACAAGTGGTAATTTCTTGTCTCTATTACTATAGCCAATCTTAGACCTACATTGTTGTCTCTGATAATTACCCTTTAACTGAGAAGAGAGAAAATTTTAAGCTTTCTCAAGAGGTATCATGTTGTAGAATCTAGGCAAACAGAGGCAGGAGTAGTAATAATAATAAAATAATAATAAGTAATAATAATAAACAAAGCACACATAACATTTGTACAATTATGGACATGCTATTTAACCTCTCTGAGCCTTTGTTTCCTCATCTGAAATATGACAATTATTCTACTATATCATGGTGCTCTCTCAGAATTTAATAAGATAATGCAGGCAAAATATTTGGTAGGTTATACAGTTACATTTATTCAAGGGTTTCCTATGTGCCAGCCCCTGTATTCAAGGCAATCAGGTGGAAACATTCTGTTTTAATCCTCACATTACTTATAAGGAAACTAAGGCTTAGTGGGTTTAAATAACTCATCCATGGATATACATTTAGAAAATGGCAGAGCCCTTGAAGTCTCTCTCTTACTCCAAAACCTATAATCTTAATTTCCACAGTTAGCATCTTCATCCTCTTTCTTTCCTTACATTTCTTGCATTCTGTGCAGTCCTATTCGTATTTATCGTCAGAAGAAAACCATTCTTTTATAGCTGGTAAGTCAAATGCGCAAACTAAATGCTTACTCTGAAAGCAGAGGGTCACTTACCACTTTTGAAAAGCAGACTTGGTGGCGCCCAGGTATACCCTCAAACCAGTGGTAAATGTTTATCAAATGTTTACCAAACCTGGTAAATGTTTATCAGTTAGCTCACCTCCTCATCCCCAACCATTTGTAACAGTTGCAGATTTTCATGGTGTAAATATCACCAGGATTGATTTCAAACTACCAACCCAGGGGTCACTGATCACAGTTTGGGAAGAAATGTGCATAAGGGGCCTTCAGGAATTGCTATGGCATACAACTGCCTCAAACCTACTACATAAAGGGACTACTCACATCTAGGAAGAGTCAAAAGACTAAGTGTAGGCCAACTCAACTTCCCTTTGAATGCCAGAGGCAGTAATCAGCCTGAGGGGTTATAACTTTGCAAATAAAAATTGCCTCAGAGCCAAGAAAATTAATATTACTGTAACGCAGGGCGTAAGTGTTAAAGAGAGTAGAAACAGTGGCGCCCAGTGATGAGCCAAAGAGATGGTATAAGCTATCGCAAGAAGGGATCCAAAGTCAATTTTTTAAAAATTTGTGCCTACTCTATGCATACACACACACACACACACACACACACACACAAACATATACATACATGCACACACACACACACACACACACACAAATCTATATATACTAGAATAAAGTGTGGGCCATCAGTTTTCAAGTTCTGCTTCTCTATGACTGAAAATTTGAGTGATTAGACTCTGTGAAGATTGTATGCAAAATAATTATTCAGGAATCTTCAAAATAAATTCTGCACATGTAGCCTTTATCATGGTCCTGTGAAACAATATTATCTTCACTGTAGCAAAACAAACTCTTAAGTGACAAAATTCTAATGATGTCTTCATTCCCCGTTATCCTTAATTAACCCAAGATGGCAAGCCAAATGTCTGCTTTGAATTTCAAGCTGCATTTTTTTTTGTAGATTCTATATTCCTTTGAATACAAAGGTGCCCTGGTTGAAAATGTTAATCTCCAAAGCAGTATTAGTTACTAAGCTACCAACTCTATTTCCATGGTTTTAAAAACTACCTCAGACAGAGATTTGGAATGAAGATCTCCAAAATCTGGGATCAATCAAGAAATCACTCCTTAAAAATCTTGTTAGCTTCATTAAGTGTTTCCATCTAAAAAATGAGTTTTACTTTAGAACAATTCCAAATCCTCCGAATTAATTTTCCATTTTCCTTTTCACTGTTCCAGCACTTCTTTTCATATATGCCTCTGTTTTTTCCAGCCTGGCAGATGTTTAAAAATTTTAATGAGTAAATTCAAGTTCTTAAGTTAATTCAGAGGGTAGGATTAAACCAATCTATTCTGGCCAACAAATTATCACTTTAAATTAAATCACCAAGAAACCAGAGTCCATATCCCTATAAAAATCAGAAAAATACACCAGAGGCTCTCTAAACATTTCATATTTTTTTTGGAATTTTCTGTTGCCAGTCCTCATAATCTATATAAATGCAGGGGTTTTGCCAAGGAATATAATCTCAGATGGTCAGCTGTCCAGATCTTATCAAAGTCCATCTGAAGGAAAGTGATACTTACAGCATATGGTCGGAAGCATACACAGGCACCCATTCCTGTAAATCAAGGATTTCTACCTTGTGTTTTAGAATTCTACATTTGGGTTTCAAGAACAAGGGCAGACTGAAGTGGCAGATTTCAGAGTCTCTTACTCCCACATATATTAAGGGAGTTTGGTTTAAAATGGTTTTTTAATGTTTATTTATTTTTGATAGAGAAAGACACACAGAGTGAGAGTGGGGGAGGGGCACAGAGTGAGAGGGAGACAGAATCTGAAGCAGGCTCCAGGCTCTGTGCTGATAGCTCAGAGCCAGACGTGGGGCTTGAATTCACGGACCATGAGATCGACATATGACGCTTAACCAACTGAGCCACCCAGGTGCCCCAAGGGAGTTTGGTTTTATATATTGGGATTCTACCAGAGATTTCATTGGAAAAGAAAGGAAGGATTCTGATGCTTAAAAAAACATGTAAAGACTAGTGTTGTAATAATGCTACATTTTATATTTAAATCAATCCTGAGCATCAGAAATCTTTGTTATTATACTATACTATATTGATTCCAAGATATTAATGACTTTGATGATTGTTATTAAGGAGAACACTAAGAAACTACACTGTGAAACCTTTAACACAGTTGCTGTGAGTAGTCACTAAGCTCTCTTTCCAGCACGTATCTCAGTGCTCCCCATATATAGCAACACTTGAAAAACTATTTCAGAGTTAAGGGATAAGCACAGCTTTACTTCACGATATTGGAGAAAGCATACCTAATCATATATACCTTTTAACTCCTGCCTCCTAGAAACCTGAAAACCAAACGGATGTCTCAGAGATAACCAGTTTATGTAAAAAACTTTATGACTTAAGGTTCTGGCTTCTACTTTTACTTTAAATTAAAATTAAGTAATTTTATGTTTTCTTCCTATATTAATTTATATTTTTATCATGCTACTTTTTTTAGTATTTTATCATATGTTATATTATTTAAGATATAAGTGTGATTAATATAACAGAGATCTGAAATAGCTAGTCAGAAATGTAGTTCTATCTCATACGAAAGGGCTTTGCTCCACGAGATCCAGGGACCTGGGCTCCCTCTATCTTGCCATGCCCCCAAGCCTAGAGTGTGGTGTTGATCTGTGCAGTCTGTGATGGGATGTCCCCTTGTCCTCATCCCATGCAGCAAGAGGAAGGCAGGGCTGGAAGAGGAGCACTGCTTGTCTCCTTATGACACTACCGGAAGTTGTACATGTCAATTCCACACATGTCACATTGGCCATATCTAGTCACACATACAATCTTTATCACTGTGGGTTCTATTGATACAAAAAAAGAAGCAAAGAATAGATACTGAAAGAAGAAAAGAAACATTCATTTTCTCTTTATTATAGCCTATATCATTGGTTCTCAAACATTAGCAGGCACCAGAAGCATGCCTATTTAAAATACAAATTTCTGGGCAACCAACACTGGCTTTCTCACTAAAACTTCAAGGATAGAGACCTGATAATCTGTATACTTAATAATCATTCCAGATGATTTTGATCATTGGGTATATTTGAGAAATCATAGAGTAAATTATATTGCTTTACCTCTTTATTGCTAAATGCAGCCCTACTGTAACTCCAACATCATCTTTGACAATAGCTGGTGTCATGAGGAAAGAGCACATTAACAAATAACTACACTGCAATATGACAATTGTCATTTTGGAGGCAAGTGCAGATTGCTCAAGATAATGAATAAAGCGGTGGCATCATGGACATCTCAGAAGAAAGAACAAAGAAGCCCATGTCATTTGGGGAAATAATATAGGTCCCCTCCACCCCAATTTCTCCTAATACCATCTTCGTGCTATTATCAAGGTGGGATATAGACTGACATCTCTCCAGAAGGCCTCTTCATCAGCTCCCCATGATTTTGCCTGGTCATCACCAGAATGAATCTCCCCTGCTTAAGTTCTTAAGCCAGATCATTCAGAGAAACAAAGGCAAACTTCTCATAGACAGGCTAGACTAGGTTTACCAATCCTGTGGGTTATATACAAGCAGACATCATGGCCAGAATAAACAATGCTCCCTTCCAGGGCTCCATTAGCCAATTTCCGATTTGCTCCAATAAGTTCGCACTTAATCACATTAGTTGTGTGTTTAAACTCCATGGCATTCTAAAGTATGGGTATTTTCAGTTGAAAATTATTTCTAACTTTACAAAGAAATGATGAGAAATTTGAATAATATTAGAGAAATATATTTAATGCCACATCTGGGGGGCTCACACATATTCCAGAAAGCAAGATCTATTTATCCTTCTATCTTCAGACTACAAAACAGGCACTTTCAAAACTGTATGTACCAGGAGGTTAACAGTACAGGCTGATATACATAGCCAGTGTGGGGTTAAAGCTATGTCACTACGGTGATGATCTGAAGGGAAAAAAAAGTAGTCCCATTACAGGTCTCCTAGTGGACCTTCACATAAAAAGGAGTCATAAGAGAGCAAAATCTTCTGAAACATGGAACCTTTATAACCAAAGTAAATCAAACTAGTAAAAAGGATTTGCGAGTGGTGCTCAAGTATGTACATTCAAAATAAGCAGGCCCAGACTATCCCTAGTATTAAAAAACAATTACATTGGATTTGAGTCCTTGCTTTATGTACATCTATAACACTTAAGGTGATATTAGATTTATAACTGAAATTAGTTTGGGATACACACTTTTTTTTTTTTAATTTTTTTTTCAACGTTTATTTATTTTTGGGACAGAGAGAGACAGAGCATGAACGGGGGAGGGGCAGAGAGAGAGGGAGACACAGAATCGGAAACAGGCTCCAGGCTCTGAGCCATCAGCCCAGAGCCTGACGCGGGGCTCGAACTCCCGGACCGCGAGATCGTGACCTGGCTGAAGTCGGACGCTTAACCGACTGCGCCACCCAGGCGCCCCAGGATACACACTTTTAAAACACACAGTCCTTTCTATGAATTAAGGCTTAATCCCATTTTCTATTGTGGAAATGGCATATAATACAGTCACTAGAGAAAAAATAATTCAAGAATATTTAACCATTATTATTTCTGTATTGAAATACAATGAGTATTAACTATTGGAAATTAGGAAATAAAAGCATCATATTATTAATATGACAGAATTATTTATCAAAACAATTCCAAACAATCAACATAAAAATTACTAGGCTTGCTAAAAAAAGTCATTAAGTGGATGACTACCAGAAATAAGCAAAAATAAACAATTTTTTCATATGTAAGCAATTGCTATTTAGAAAATAAAATAATAAAACACTAATTTAAATATAAAGAAAATATAAAATAATAATATAAAATGCTGGGAACAAAAAAATATTAATTTTAAGGAATGCTTAAAAAGTAAAAGTCTAAAATTTTACTGAAAGATGTGCAAAATATTTGAATAAGTGTTGAACCAAATTATGTTCATTATTTGTAACACTCAATATTGTAAAAAATGTTGATTCTCTACCTATTGATTTTCTATGGTTATCCAATATAATTCCAATAAATGTCAAAATGGAATTTTTTGGTATGTATTGAGTTGATTCTAAAGTTTATTAGAAAAATAAATAAGCAAAATAAAGAAATGTTGGGGTGTAAATGAGCAGGAGAGTGTTTGTTAGCACTTTCAGATTTTAAAGTATAGCATGAAATAAAAATAAAATAATTACTATGGTTAATACATACACAATGAAATAAAAGAGATGTTGAAAATAGAATTATATATAAAAGCACATATCCTAAGGAATCATGAAGACTCTTTAATAAATGGTGCTAGAGTAAGGGCTTATAATACAGAAAAAAATATAGTCTCTATATTACTTGCCAAAAAACTATAATGGTTTAAAAAGCTGATTTTAAAAATTAAAACTATGTTTCAAAAAATAAAGAAAATACAAGTAAATGGGTATATGATTAGGAAAGAGAAAAGACTTTAAGAAACAAAATAAAAATAAAAAGATCAGCTGATTCACTTTATAAAAATTTAAAGTTTTATGCTTAAAGAACACAATAAAAACATTAAAAGGAAGCTGACAAACTAAGGACAAAAGATTCATAAAATAGATAGCTGGAAGTGGGGAGGCTGATATTCTTGATAAATACAAAGTGCTTAGAAAAACAGAAATACCTTTAAAGAAAAATGGCCAAATGTAATTTTAAAAGAAAAAGAAACACAAATGACCATTAGGTAAGTAAAAAAATCTTGCCCCATCAATAATCAAAATCCTACACATTTAAACAAGGATGATGTACATGTTTCAGTTTGGCAAAGACAATTGTATACATAACACATATTTATTAAAACCCTTGAAAACTCATTTATAAAACAAAATACGAACTGAAAAGAGGCAAACATATCCAGGCTCATATATACTTAAAAGGGGTTCTGAACACCAAATTTCACTCTCATAATCCTCTGGGACACCAGCTGGGTGTCCTACAATTCAACCCAATTCTGACACTATTTACCTGAAGATAGCTTCAGATTCCACAGGTTAAGGGACTGTCCTCTACTCCCACTTCAGACATCAATCACAAATCCAGGTTATCACCTGTGCTTCTGGCTGACCAGCTGTAGATCAGAGATTCCAAAAGACCCCTCCTTAGATTCAATTAATTTGCTAGAGCAGTTCACAGAAGTCAGAGGAATATTTTACTTACTAGATTACTGGTTTAGTAGAAAAGGATGTAACTCAGGAACAGCTATCTATCTAACAGCTATCAATCTTCTAACAGGAAGAAATGTATGGGACAAGGTATGGGGAAAGAGCAAGGAGCTTCCATGCCCTCGCCAGGTGCACCAATCTCCCCAAATCACCAAATATTCACCAACCTGAAAGCTCTCTGAACCCTGTCCTTTTGGGTTTTCAGAGGTTTCATTACATAGGCATAACTGATTAAATCATTAGCCATTGGAAAATGATTCAACCTCCAGCACTTCTCTCCTCCCCAGAGGTCAGGGGGGTTGGTTCTGAAAGTTACAATAAATACTCTAGTCAGATGGTTGGCTTCACTGTCAATTAGCCCCACCCTCAGATGTGCTCCCAAAGTCATCTCATTAACATAACTGAAGACAACTTTATGACTTTCATCACTTAGGAAAGTCCAAGAGTTTTACAAGCTCTGTTCCAGAAACAAGGACAAAGACCAAATATATATATTTCTTATTATAAATCACAATACGGCAATACTATAGAGGAAAAAATCTGATGTAGAAGCATATTTTTGACATGGGAAAATGGCAAAAAGCTAACGAAGGAGTAAAAACCAGGTTACAAAATAGCATGTCAAAAACAAATCCCTTAAATAGATACACAGCTGAAAAGACCTATAACAAAATGTTAATTGTGGTAGTCTCTGGATGATGAAATTATCAATAGTTTATTTCATTCTTTGTTTTTCAGATATTTTGCATTGAAAATATTTTCCATTTAGAATCAGGCAGAAATACTAACTAATCTAGAGACAGAAATTGTGAGGACACAATTTTAAGTGTAAACTTGACTGTGAGATGCCCAGATTCAACATTATCTCTGGACGTGAGGGTGTTTCCAGATGAGGCTGGCATTTGAATTAGTGGACTCATTAAAGTAGATTGCCCTCCCTCAATGTGAGGGGGCCTCATCCAATCCATTGAGTGTCTGAATAGAATAGAGGGTGGAGAAAAGAGGAATTTTTTTTTTTTTCTGCCTCACTGATTGAGCTGGGACCTTGGATTGGGATGTACACCCCTGGCTTCCCTGGTTTTCAGACCTTCAGACTGAGACTAAATCACACCACTAGAATACCAACTTTCCTGGGTCTGCAAGCTTGTAGACCTCAGTTTGTGGGACTTCTCAGCCTCCATAATTATGTGAGCCAATTCCTAATAATAAGTCTATACCTATCTATATACAGATATATGTAAGACTATTCATATATATTTACTCTTACATATATATATGTAAGAGTGTATATATATATATATACATATGTATATACATATGTATGTATATACATACATATATGTATACATATGTATATACATGTGTATATATATATGTATATACTCTTACATATATACACACACACATATATATATATATATATATATATACACACACACTGGTTCTGGTTTCCTAGAGAACCTTATTGAATACAACACCAATAAAGTAAACGCTGGAGAAGCATGGATTCCCGTCCTCTTGATTTAACCAAGAAAGTTAGAAAGTTAGTTATTAAGCTAAAGCAAGTAATCCAGCTGTTTAGTATCACTCAAATAAATATCTAGATAGGTGTCTCAGTTTTTCACTTGAAAATTATTTGTCTGATATTTTGTGGGCACAAGCTGATCTGCAGGTTCAGAATGTGTCCAAGTACCATTGACCATGTCATTAGATCCATATATGAAACAGAACAATCAGAACAGCTGACATTCCTTGTTATCCTGCTGTGCCTCAAAAGGTCACATAAATCATTTCACCAAAATCAAAGTGGTGGCCATTCTCAGCCATCCTCTGCTACCACTGGGTGTGGCCAAGAGAGGTATTGATTCAGTTACCAACTGAGCAACAAATTGGAAAGTGAAAAATCCAATCGCTTGAACTGGGAAAGAATGAAAGAATCACGCATGGCTTAGAAGGAACTGGAAAGGTTACACTTCACCAATTCTGGAGCTGTTGGAGATCTGCCTTTGTGCTAAAGCTGCTCATAGTTTCTTCTGTATTAGCTGAAGTTGATGTCAAAGAGTGATAAATTCTATAACTCCTACTTCTGTATGACTCCACCTCCCTTATCTTCCTTCACAAGCACTGCTTTGCACTTGCCTATTGCCACGACCTTGTGATCCACCTTCTCTCACATCTTTAATCTAGAAGTCTTCAAAGTGAGGCCCACACCCCTCCCCTCCCACCCCTGGGGCTAAGAGGTGGATCTCCTAGAGCATTGGAAGAAATATTAGATCTCCTTTTTATACTTATTTTTATCCTTAAAATTTAATTCACATAAAATAAGAAAGAACACATTTCTTCATATAAAATAGGAAGTTAACATATATTACCTGAAACTGGGTTCGCCTCTTGGTGGGTGTCGAGCCGAAAGACAACAACCAAGCCAAAGAATCAGAAAAGGAAGGATTTTACCTGCAACAAGTAAAGTAGAACACAGGGGATAAATCTCAAAGTAGTGTCTCCTGGAACAAAATAACTGGGGAAGCTTTAAGCTAAGGATGCATACACATTCATGAAGGGGCTTGTGCAATGGGGAATTCAGCATGTGATAGGGGCCAAAGTCATCCCAAGGTGATGGACTCCAGATCTTAGTTGATCAAAGTCACCAGGGCCACAAGCCAACTAGTCAGGTATTTGAGTGCTCCAAGGGGTTGAAATCTTGCAGAGATAACTCGAGAATGTGCCCTGGGCAACTAGTGCCAGTCTGGTAGAGATCACACCATGATCAGAGACCTAAAATGACTTCTCATGTCAAGAAAACTGTCTCATTTTTTCTTTTTTCCAGAGATCCCTAACTCTTTCTATTTATCATACTAGTACTTTTCTCCTAGAGAAAAGCCGTGAGGATTGGTTAACCTAAAACAGTGCCTGGAAAAAAATAAGTTCTGTATAGACTAGTTAAAATTCCTCATAGGTAAGTCAGTGTTAGCAGACACTGCTGAAAGATGCCAGCTGTTTCCTCTTATATGGCAATGATCCTGAGGGAAGAGGGCATTCTACATGTGTGGGAGTTGACAGTGATGATCCTTTCAACATACTGCCTCAAAAAGCCAGTAAAAGTCAGGTTTTGATGATATCCCGTTTTAATCAGACTGGTCATCCTTGAATACAAAGATTTCCACATCAAAAATAAATAAAGTGAAATAAAACAGTAAATTGAAAATAACACTACAAATTCAAACCCAAGCACCGAGAAGAAAACTGCTGCACTGATGCACTGAAGCAGCCACATTCTGAGGTAGAAACATGATGAACTAATCACATCTAATGTGATTATGTAACGTTCCCTCAATAGTAATACTGGTGACTATAAAAATTCTTATCCATACATTTAAAAACTCAAAAATACATTTTGCACTTACTAAGAATTTTTACAGTTTCAGTGGGTATAGAGTTGATTTATTAAAAATTGACAATCCAGGCACCTGGGTGGCTCAGTCAGTCAAGCGTCTGACTTCAGCTCAGGTCATGATCTCACAGCTCTTGAGTTTGAGCCCTGGGTTGGGCTCTGTGCTGACAGGTCAGAGCCTGGATCCTGCTTCTGATTCTGTCTCCTCTCTGCCCCTCCCCCACTCACACTCTGTCTCTCTGTCTCTCAAAAATGAATGTTAGGGGTGCCTGGGTGGCTCAGTTGGTTGGGCGTCCGACTTCAGCTCAGGTCATGATCTCACGGTTTGTGAGTTCGAGCCCTGTATCGGGCTCTGTGCTGACAGCTCAGTGCCTGGAGCCTGCTTCGGATTCTGTGTCTCCCTCTCTCTCTGCCCCTCCCCTACTCACACTCTGTCTCTCTCTCAAAAATAAATAAACATTAAAAATTTGTTTTTAATTGAAAATCCTACAGCTTCCAATTAGTCTGCAACCTCTGCCTGATATCAGGGAAAATATAAACTTCCCAGCCAAATTTCAATACAAAACTTGCAATAATTGGAGGGCAAGATTTAAAAGTGAATAAATATTATGAAAGTTGAATAAAATCATGAAAATTGAATAAATATTGTAGCAACTATGGTAGCAGCGGAATTAAAACATCAAAACAAACTGAACTTAGGCCAGCACTTCAGACAGCTCTATATCAGAGTGTAGACTACAGGGTTATTGGGGTGTTTTTAAGAAATATATTCAATCACATTGTTCTCAATAAAAACATACATAAATTATATATACAGTAGTAATATTTTATCACTATCTTAATTTTATATTAGGAAGCAAAACTATTTTACTGCTAATAATAAAATTTAAAAGAATCAAGAATGGAATCTTACTTCATTTTTCTTTGCTTTATGTAGTTTTATAAGACACATAATCTCAGTACTATAATACTTTAATAATATAATTAATGAACAATAAACATGTAGTGGGTTCACGAGCAATCAAAAAAGCTGGGATAATAAACATTGCTCTAGTTTTTAATTCTCATTGCTGCTAAAGTTATTCTCTTCACACACTCTTGAATCATGCCTTATGCTTCTTTAAAAATCTGTTAATGGTTCCCCATAGCCTAATGAACAAAATGCAAACTCCTTAGCAAAATATATGAGTGACTGGGTCAAACATTTTCAGCCTAATATCTATCTGGCCTTTCCTACTCCCTCAGACATGATTAATTCCCCACATTTCTAAAGCACTTGACCTGTAACTCTAGCATAGCACTCATTTTACTCTGCAGGATTAGAAGTTTCAATGCAATAGTGAATAACACACTGGACAGAGTCAGGAATCCTCCACTTGCACGCAGTTCTACTGTCGCCTAGCTATGAGATCCTGACTCAGCACTTTATCTATCTGAGCTTAAAGTCCTCATCTTTAAAATGGAGATAATGACAGAGGGTTAGAAATAACATATGTATATTTTCTAGGTAAGTTGTCTGTCTCCAGCAGTCACTCAATACATACTAGTTGAATCAATACACCAATGAGTAAATGATTCGTTTTGAGAAATAGATTTATACATAGAATTTGACCCAAAGTGAATTACCTTACATTCCTACTGCTATAGATCTCTAAGGGACACACAGATTCTGATTAATTACTCATACAAATTAATAGAGGTACCATGTATTACATGGGAAAACAGCTTATTTTCTTCTTTTAGCTTTTTTTAAAACTTATTTTCAATAAATGTAAATGTGACACAACACTTCCTTTAATCACCTTTAATTATTGCCAAGACACATTCAAATTTGTTTGCCTTTTAACATCTAAAGCATTTTTTCCTATTTCTGACGATTTTATTTTAGGATTAACAGAAGTTGTTTCTATTTGGTTTTCAAAAATACTCACCACTTTCTCAAGAAAAAAGGGGAGCTTGGATTTTAAGTGGCTAGAAGCCTCAACGTAGTGTAGGACTTCTCTCCAGTGCTATGCAATACGTGACAGGAACCACTATGGGTAAAATTTATCTTAGACCCGTCCTGTGAAATTTAGTCAACGAAGCAATTCAAATAAGTATAATTAATTTTTTTTAACTATGTAACCACATAGCTTGGTGGATGGTGTAAGGTTCTGGGAATTGATCAGCTCCTTCATGGATGTATATCACAAAAGATCCCAACAGTGGGCCAGGTTAATTTGTAAAGCTTGCAGACTCTGGCAACCAAAGAGAGCAATATAAAGGAGTTGTTTCTGACATGAGTCACTGTGGCCTTTGTCTACACACACTCACGGAAGAAAGCAATTTTTAACCACACAACTCTTCCCAAATGCACACATATGTGGAAATAAGGAAAAATACCCAGTGAGCATATGTGTGATTTAAAGAGCAAGTAAAACTTCAAACTCTTGGCTGGGTTCATGTAGATGACTAAAAACAATGTTTATGACATGCCAAGAAGACATCTATGTGTATATATTTATATGTTAAATAAATGTAGTGTGATCCATATTTTGAGTTAAGTAAAATGTGAACATATGTTTGTAAATATTCCAGAGACATTTCTCTAGGTGAATTGTATGGATGTGTTTTACAGAAAGTGTCACAAAAATTCATGTGTGGGTGGAGTCAATGCAAAAGCAAAAATAATAACTCAGTCCCTATAGATTACTGAATGGTTTTAATGCCTCTGCTTGAGTCCAAGCCAGAAATATACTGAAATTCTCTGGCTAAAAGGATTATTAATAAAATTATTTACTTTGAAATTATTTCTTACATCTACAAATGCTATAAGATTCTGGAGAACCCCCCAGTGAACTTTACTAGCATGTTTCAGATCTGACAGCAATCACATGTAGTTATCCATCACGCAAGATAAAGACAAATCCTGAAACTCATGAATTCTGGAAACAGAGAAAAAGGATATGGAGAAAGGAGATTATACACTGAGGCTCTAATGTCATTTACAGACTTTACCTTTCAATTCTCATTTAAGTGGATGGATAGAAAAATCCTTCCCATAGAAAGATACCTTATAAGAACCTTTGTTATTCAGGCAAATGAGACTTTTTAAAAATCACAATTCTAATCTGGGGAAAATATTCTGACAAGTTTCAAATGAACTGAAGCTGTTCAACTTTTGAATTTTTTTTCTTTTTTTTTTTTTGACATTTATTTTTGAGACAGAGAGAGACAAAGCATGAATGGGGGAGGGTCAGAAAGAGGGAGACACAGAATCTGAAACAGGCTCCAGGCTCTGAGCCGTCAGCACAGAGCCCGACGCGGGGCTCGAACTCATGGACCGCGAGATCATGACTTGAGCCGAAGGCGGCTGCCTAACCGACTGAGCCACCCAGGCGCCCCTCAACTTTTGAATTTTCAAATGATTTTGAGCTTGCTGGTATTGGAAACCATCTTTGGAGAAGCCAAGTTCCATTTATAAGAAAAAAATTGAAAAGATATGCAGTGACCTTGCCTCCCATCCACAAAACTGTCCTAAAATTAATAATTAACTTAATAAACAGTTAATGTTTTCTAAACTTTATATGGATTTAAATACCAAGGTGCATATATCATAAAATTTATTTTGATTTTTTTTTAATTTTGTTAATGTTTATCTATTTTTGAGAGAGACAGACAGACCCAGTGCAAGTGGGGGAGGTCAGAGGTCACACAGGGATGGAGACACAGAATCCAAAGCAGGCTCCAGGCTCTGAGCTGTCCACACAGAGCCCAACACAGGGCTCCAACTCACCAACTGTGAGATAATGACCTGAAAAGTCGGACGCTTAATGGATTAAGCCACCCACGTGCCCCTTATTTTGAAACCTTTTAACTCACTTTCTGGGAACCCAAGGGTTAATTATGTGATAAAGCTATCAAAATAAGTTTGGTATATTGGGGTACAGTGGGTAAGGTGAGTAGGGCATTATTTAGCATATGCCATGTTGAAATAATTTATGAAATTGAAAATTGAAAATAGTATTCTTTCCAGAGTTCATTTTTATATCTAAAATATATACTAAGTATATGCTCAAAAGTATACAAAATCTTATAAGCAAGATTCCTTATGCTTTAAAGTTATATTCTAATATATGTACTGATGAAATGATATGCTGTCTGAAAGTTTCATCTAAGGACTCCAGAAACAGTGGTTAAGGTTAGAGTGGTTTATAGAAGAAACAAGATTGGCTATGGGTTAATAAATGTTGAAGTGAGACAATAAGTATATGTGATGTGCTACACTACTCTCTCAATCTAAAATGTAATATAACAATTTTTAAAATATTATGTAGATATTAAATGTAGCACTACTTGTTTAAGAAAAAGAATGGAGACAAACTAAATATCCATCAACAGAACAGAGAACTGGTTATAAAAAATATATTACAGGACACCTGGGTGGCTCAGCTAGTTGAGTATCTGGCTCTTGGTTTCTGCTCACAGGTTATGCTCTCACAGTTTGTGAGTTTGGGCTCAGGGTTCTGTCCACATCTGTGCTGAGAGCATGGAGCCTGCTTGGAATTCTTTCTCTCCCTCTCTCTCTGCCCCTCGTCCACTCATGCCTGTGCATGCATGCGCTCACTCTCTGGCTCTCTCTCAAAATAAACTTTTATTAAAAAATATGTTACAACCTTATATTATCAAAATAGTACACAACTCTTAAAAGAAAGAGTATACCTATTTGAGCTGATAGGACTATAATAAAATCATAAGTGAGTATAATATATTCTGATTTGTGAAAAAGGGAGAAATGCTGATATATAAATATATCAATAGAGAAATAGATTTGCTAGTTTTCTAATGTTGCTGTAACAAATTGCCCCAAATGTAGTGGCTTAAAATAGCATGAATTTATTCTAAGGGTCACTAAACCAAAATGGGTTTCACTAGTCTAAAATCAAGGTGTTGGGTGGGTTACATCCTTCTGTATGTTTTAAGAGGGAGTTCCGTACTTTCCTCCCTTCCTTACTTTCTCCAGCTTCCAGAGGCTGCTTTCTGGGCTCATGGCCCATCTCCCCATCTTTAAATCCAGCAGCATAACATCTTCAAATATGTCTCTGCTCTGACTCTCCTATCTCCCTCTTATAAAATAGGGACCCTTGTGATTACACAGAACTGTATGATCCAGAATAATATCCTCACCTCATAATCCTTAAATTAATCACATCCATTAAGTCCCTTTTCCCATTTAAGGTAACCCATTTGGGTTTTGGAGATTAAGATGTGAATATCTTTGGGGTGGCATTATTCTGACTATCACAGATACGTAGACATGTATCTTTCTAGAGATACATAAAAACTTGTCATATTAGATTCATCTGGGGAGGGAACTTTTTATTTTTTAGGGGCGCCTGGGTGGCGCAGTCGGTTAAGCGTCCGACTTCAGCCAGGTCACGATCTCGCGGTCCGTGAGTTCGAGCCCCGCGTCAGGCTCTGGGCTGATGGCTCGGAGCCTGGAGCCTGTTTCCGATTCTGTGTCTCCCTCTCTCTCTGCCCCTCCCCCGTTCATGCTCTGTCTCTCTCTGTCCCAAAAATAAATAAACATTGAAAAAAAAAATTAAAAAAAAAAAAGATTCATCTGGGGAGGGAGACTGTGGCACTGGTGGTCTGAGACAGGAAAGATTTACTATTTGTTGTTTTTCATTTTGCACTTTGAATTTTTCCCTTGTGTATGCATTATTGTTAAAGCACAGTATTTAAGAGGTCACCAAAATAGTAGATCATTTAGATAATTTTTAGGAAGATATAATTGTATGTGTCATAGAAATACAAGAGTAAAAAGTTATACTTTAAAAAATGACTTTAGTACAAAAAAGAGCAGTATGGGGCTGGACATTAATTTTAAATATTCCTTAAACTCTGAATTTTTGGTAGCCTTTGTCTCCATTTATATTAAGACTACTACAATTTGCTTGAAGCATGAATGCACATTTATAAAATCTAGCTATAAATTTAAAAATAGTCATCATGAGTGGCACCTGGGTGGCTCAGTTGGTTGAGCATCTGACTCTTGGTTTTAGCTCAGGTCATGATCTCATGGTTTCCTGAGTTCAAGCCTTGTGTCAGGCTCTGTGCTGACACAGAACCTGTGTCACACGGAACCTGCCTGGGATTTTCTCTCTCTCTCTCTCTCTCTCTCTCTCTCTCTCTGCCCTTCCCTCACTTGTGCTGTCTCTCTCTCAAATAAAAATAAGATAAAAAATGGTCATCATGAGGTTGCAATTTACTTCTTCATTACATTATTTATTAAGTTTAATTAATTCAAATGAGCATATTGTTCTTGGAAACATAAAAGATGGAAAAGTTGAGTAACAACAGAAAGGAGTTTATGGGGTGCCTGGATGGGTCAGTCGGTTAAGCGTCCAACTCTTGATTCCCACTCTGGTCCAACATGAGCCCCACGTCGAACATCCCTGCTTAGGATTCTCTTTCTCCCTCTCTCTCTGCCCCTCTGCCCCCAATCCCTCAAAATAATAAATAATCATTTAAAAATAAATAAGAAATTTAAAATGGTGTATCCCTGATATATCACTTCTGCTCTTAGGTACCACAAAGTGATAGGTGCAGTAACATAGGAGAGCAGAAATGTGATCTCCTTTGTGCTTAAGAGAACAAAAGTGGCTCTAACAGCTAAGCTACTCTGTTCCATGAAGATGGATAGTATATGTGGAAGTGGTCGGGACAGATGAGGAAAGATCTTTAAAGGCTCAAAAGTATACAGAGAAGGGACAGAACGAAGCCTAAATGGGCAGGAGCAACAGTGGATGGGAGGCAACGATACTAATCTATGACATAAGCACAGTTTGGTTTGCCTAAGTCCTAACAGAAAAATGACCATAAGTCATGGACTTTATTTCCCTTCCTTTGTTTTTTACAACCACCAAGAAATGGCAACAACCAAATCTCCTTTCCATTGTTTTACTTCTACTTCCCTAGATGTTAAATGTGGCAATGAAAACATCAGTTTTAAAGGTTGCTCTGTTTCTGGTTTTGATCATTAACATTCTGCACAGCATGCCTCAGGAAGTATAAAATGAGATGTTCACATTCTAATTCTTAGAGATGAACTAATGAAGGAACCAGCAAAAGGTCATAGCCTAGAAACCAGATTCATGGAAAGTTGAACAATGTCATGTCTCATTGTGAGATTGATATCCCAGTTGCAATTCCTCCTGCTAACTTCATTCTTAAATCTTATTAAAATATTTCTCATGATTTATAAAATGGTAAATATTCATTCACGGATTGCCGCCAAATATGTACTTCCAACAACTTTGTATTCGATCTCCTATGAGGAGATAAACCAATCACGTTTATGTTTTAAAAAATCATACCACCTTCCTTAGGAGGTATCAGGGTAAGATGATTCACAGCATACTAAAAACTTTTTTCAACTAACAGTTCATTGCTATTTCTATTTTGTTTCAATTATTAGCTTTTCCTTCTCCCATTCCTTTTGGTTTCTTACAGCCTTTGAGGTGACTTGCACTCAAAGCCCGCTGAGAGAGGCAGGCTGGGAAAACCACAGGCATTTCCCTCAACCACTACGCCCAGAGTGCAGTGAATTTTACAGCTGAGATCTGAGCTGCAGGGCCTAATGTGTCTGCTGGCAAACAGGATTCAGCGTTCTACCCTCTCTCATCCCTTCTCTCCTGGCACCAGCCACGCTGTGGAATTCCAAAAGTGTCTCATAACACTATTCAATTTTAAATCAGTCTTCATAAATCTCTTTCATAGCTTCATCTACTTTCATCGGCAATTTGTGATTGCCCTTTCAAAACCTTTGACAAATATCTTCCTCATAGCTGTCCTTGTACAGCAATTTCACTGACAATGAGATGAAGTCTGTTGAACCTCTGAATGCCAGCCCTTCTACCACATTCCTGTGTCATTATAGTTATAAACTCATCCTCCCAGCGCACGTTCTCTGTGGGCAAAGGAAGTTAAGACTTCCAAGTGACCTTAAGGAGTTGTATGTAAAAGTGAATTCATTATTGGAATTATATTTTTATCCAAGCAGGGTTTCCATAAAACTGTGGTCTGTTTTACATTAGGAAGAGGGGGTCAACACTTAACCCTACTAACCAGTTTCTGAATAACAGCAAACAAACTAGGGTAAGGACTTAAGAGAACTCACCTTGCAAGTATGACCTAGTAATTAGGTAGGGGTTAGTTAGCACTAAATGTCACCGCCTAACAGCTGAAAGGTTCTGAACCATCCTTGCAGATGCCCTTGTTAAAAGGATGTAAGGGAGGGGCAGATGAGGTGAGAAGAGGCTCTTAATCTAGCTCCCTATCAGCCCAGTCCCAAGGCTTGGTTCCTGTCACCATCAGTGTAAATCAGCTAATCAGCTTTATTACCCAGGCAAGTTCTCCCACTAGGAATGAAATAAGATAACCCACAATGCTGGAATTGATTTATTGTGTTTTAAAATCCATTTTGGATTACGTTTCCCTTTTCCCTTTCAGCCTACCTTGATGTCACCATTTCCTTGATTCATCAAGATTCATGATACTTTGGTTTGGGGGTGGTAATAATGATAACAAATGTTAATATTAAACTTTTCTATGTAAATACTTTATTATTTATTTTGTCTCACAGTTGGTAACACAGTTGGAATTTTAATCTACACCATTTTATAGATGACGAACCAAGGCTTATAGAAGGGTAGCACTGGGTGTTATATGTAAGTGATGAATCACTAAATTCTACTCCAGAAAACAATACTACACTATATGTTAACTGACTTGAATCTACATTTAAAAAAAAAAAAAAAAGGCAGGTACGTGTCTAAACTAAAGGTACTCAACTATTTCATAAGAAGCCACTCAAGCCCAAGTTTTTTCTTCCAAAGCCCTCTGCTGCTTTTACTATGTCATAGTAGAGTCCCTTGATGAAGATGACCCACTCACAGAGATTCTTTTTTTTTTATTGTTTATGTATTTTTGAGAGAGACAGAGAGAAAGAGAAAGAGAAAGAGAAAGAGAAAGAGAAAGAGAAAGAGAAAGAGAAAGAGAGAGAATGTGAGTGGGGAGGGGACAGAGAGAGATGGGGACAGGATCTGAGGCGGGCTCTGTGCTGACAGCAGAGAACCTTGATGTGGGGCTCAAACTCACAAACCCTGAGATCATCACCTGAGCCAAAGTTGAACACTTAATTGACTGAGTCACCCAGGCACCCCTGGGGAGATTCTTACTGACCATAGAATCAGTTTTGATTCTAAATGTATATCTTTACTTAAAATATATCTTGTTCAAAAAAATCTACAATAAAATATACCTAGTTCAATAGCTCCTAAATATGTGTAATAATGTTTTACTATATGCTAATGTCTGTAACTAATGTTGATTTTAAAAGTTCTGTTCAAAATGACTGAATGACTTGCCTATGGATCAGAGAGCTGTTTTCCTATGCCTGTAGTATCCACAGCAAAGTCTTCTAAATTTGTTCTGAAGACACCTAATTCCTGAGGAGAATGCATATAGCAGCAAAACAGCTTGATTTTCTAAAAGAATGTAGATATCACACTGGGACTTGATCAGTGGGACATCAGGAAAATTTCACATAAAAACCAAGGGAAGAAAATAAATTTGGAACTTAATTGTGACATTTCACAAAACCTTGGTGACTCAAATGCAACATAAAAAAATACATACTCTAGGAAACAAAGCAAGGAGTTATCATACTAATGTGCTGTTAAGGAAATGGAACAAACATTTATTGAACACATACTATACAGGTGCTCAAAATTTTAATACAAATCCACAACCCTAACAGATGGATGTCCCAATTTCAAAGGAACTGAAGAGTTTTCCAAAAGTCTTATAAATGGTTAATGGCCAATGTTAATGGCTAATTAACACGTGAGTCTAACAGATTAAAAAGTCTCTGCTCTTTTCACTGAGTGACTTCAGCCATCATGCTAACACTGTTTTCCTCCAATCTTAAGTGTTTTATACTCTGTAAGTGAAAATGACTAATTTCCACAAAGTGGTAGACAAAGATCTTCTTTAGTGGGCCCCCTTTTTTCTAGCACGGCTCTGGCTACCATTGCCACTTCTACATCCTACCCTTTCATTCCTGATGTCTATTGACACAATCAGCATAGTGACTCTTTTAAATGTGGTCTCCTCAGATTATTATTAGAGTTCTACTTCCAATAAATTTATTTTCTTAGCCCTTAGCCCATTAAAAATTTGCTCAAGTCAGGTGACAGCCAAATGGTAGATATTTATGGACCACAGCAGTCAGAGTGAACAATTTGTCTTTTCTAAATTGTGTGATAGCCAGAAATTCAACTGGAGAATGATCAGAGCTATTTCAGCCTCTCCTTCACCAACACAGGTATCCGAGTACAAAAACCATGAAAGCAGGACCTGGGTTAGTGAGTTTCCCATCGAACCATTTTCTGAAGGCATCAATGGGTCATAGTCATGTTGGACGGTGACTTTTCTATTTTTTCTGTTTCTCACTAGGAAAGCAAGATGACGTTACACAGATTTGGGGTTAAATCCAAGCTTCAACTCTTATCAGCCAGGTAACTGAAATAAGCATTGACTCTCTTTTTTCTCTCTCTCTGAAACCCTATTTTGCTTGCATCTGTAGAATGATGATAAGACCACTTACCTCGGGTTGAACTTTAAGCAAGGTCATGTATGTAAGGCCCCAATACAATATCTGACCCATAAAAGATGTTCAGAAAATGTCCAATCTTCATATCTGAGTTTGAAAATAAGTAAATGCCATTCACTGACAAAATATGCCATATGGTCCTATATTCATGATGCCTATACTACATACGCCTTTATTTCAAATGATTAGTTTAACTTTAAGAATGAGTAATTATGTTTTTTCCACTGACCAAGATGACTTACATTAGGATACGAAAGTAAAAAGATGGAGGTCTGGAAGAGAAGGCAATGCAGGATTGTGACGAGCAAAGTGATGTGGTTAATGGTATTGGCAATCAAAATTATTTGGGCATTTACAGAATCAATAAAGGAAGAGACTCCTGCCTGAGCAAATATTCTCTAACTGAAAGATATTTGTGTATTTGCAGATCATATTAAGCCACCATGGATTTCAAAACCGATTAAAACCTTAAAAACAGAGTAATCATTCAATTTTTGTTATTTTAGTGACATTTTATATATGAACCATAATGGAAAAATCCATGTTTTGTTATAATGCAATTAAAAATGTAAGGAGACATCTGTGCCCTTTTACACAAGACATAGCAAGAATGCAAAAGTAACTATCAGCACACGTACGTCAGCATGGATATAGCAAATGAAGCATGACATGTAATGAACTATAAATACCATCCCTCAGAACAGACATTTGCCATTTTTCTGGTCTCTAATAAAGGAAATAAGTGAAGTAATTAAAGCCTATAAGTTTTTCTGGGTGAGTTTTATACATTAGGGAAGTGGAAAAAATGATCCCTCCTGCATGATAACTAGCAAAAACAAAACAAACAACAAACAACAACAAAAAACAAATATTCCTAGTGCCAATGGATACTCATGGGCCAGGACCTAACAAATGTATTATAATACATGAGAAGAGACATGAAAAAGTAGAACCACTTGAGTTCACAAACCAGGATTTCAGCAGGCTTCCCATGGTGTTCCAGATTACACCAATGCCCCCAGAGTACACACAGATGAAACAGCTTCATCCAACCCCAATACCACAACAACTGAATGTGATGAATCCACACAGCTGGATTTCAGGGATTAAGACTATGTTCAAGAAAGTGGTGATATTTCTGGTTGGCAACAACTTTCTTCTTCATAATCCAAGAGCAGATAATGCGAACTAATCTAGGTGTCTTTTGGAGGTACCCGGGCCAACAGAAGATCAATTAAGCCTTTAGTCTAGAAACTAGGGATCTGCCATGGTCTCTAATAATTGTCCTGTGATTACCTCTACAGCAGGGAGTATGCTATTGCCAGAAATATAAGCCAAGATAATGGTTCCAGATCCTGGTTTAATCTTCAGTTACCTCATTCACCCACCCTTCACAGGCCTTCACCTTGGCACATTTGGGTAAGCGAAGTTGGCACCAAGAGTTAGCTTTAGGCGAGTCTGTGAAGCTCATGAAGCTTGACTGCAAACACTCTCAACTCTTTTCTATCATCGTCTTTTACTTCTATTTTCCATAACCCTTTGCCTAGTTTTAATAAACCTTCTATGTGCCCAAGAAAAAGCTAACTCTCCTGGGTTTCATTCTGTAAGCAGTGGGGTAAACTGGTTTAATCAACAACTTGTTCCTAAGCAGTTAATATGTTCTGAGCCCATAGGAAGCACTAGGAATGGCAATACTGTTAAGACCTCAAATCTACCCTAAATGATTTTAACAGTTAGTTTAGAGAAGAAGGTAGACATAGGGAATAACTGACGAAAAAACAGTGGACAATAAAATGTTAATGTCAGTTGTGCCCCAGGTGCAAAAGGACTTAGAGAAGTAAGAGATCAGGATGAGACTGCAAATTGGAATGATTTCAGGAGGAGATGAGACTAGAACTGAACTTTGAAGCATGAGAATTAGTGATATATGGAGAAAGCATTGCAGATGGAAAACAATTAAATCATATAAGAATGAAATAGAAGCTAGTGGGTTTGATACTATCTTGCTTAACAAAAATGTGGCTTTTGGTTGGCTTCATTTTATCAACTCACACAGACACTAAACAGCTACAACAATATTTTGAGGGTAAAACACTGAAAATTCTTGATTCCATGCCTTCTAGAAGGTTGTCTAACCCCCCTGTACACATGGACAAGCACTGGACAGCTCCAAAACCAGAACCCACTCTGGAAATATGTACCTGGACCCCACAGAAGGTAACATGTCCTTTTTTCAAATCAGATGTGGATCTAATCCTATTTGCTTTTGTTGCTTTATCAAGACAGAGTACTTTCTCTCTTAAACCAACACACACACACACACACACACACACACACACACTCTGTTTTATATGTTTCGCTAAAAATCATGTCTTAAGTATCTGAACAGAGTAAAAAACGAAAACAAGAAAACCTTTGAGTAACATGACATTTTCACCTGAGAAAATATTAATGCCTTGTTATGCACTAGCCACATTTATATGACACAAAAACAATTATTTGAAAAGTGAAAAAATTCAGTCAAAATATGTTTTGGCAGCAAGTAGAGATAAAATGTAAAACCCCAGTTGTTTTTATGAATTCAGAACCAATTTAGAGGTTGTTTTTTTTTAAAGCTGAGCTTAAGCAAACAGCTATTTCTGAATGCGGGAAATGTCTTTCCATGTACAACTACTGTCAGGACTAAAGAACAGCTTTATTATGGAAAGCATGGTAAAATGCAGATCCCAGTTTAGTAGGTCTGGGGTCGGGCCTCAGAATATGCATTTCTAATAAGCTCTCAGGTGGTGTTAATCCTGCTGGTTCGCGGGCCATACCTGGCACAGTAAGGCTGGAGAACATGGGACACGGTTTTAAACCTTTTATACTGGGGCGCCTGGGTGGCTCAGTCGGTTAAGCATCCGACTTCAGCTCAGGTCATGATCTCGCGGTCTGTGGGTTCGAGCCCGCGTCAGGCTCTGTGCTGACAGCTCAGAGCCTGGAGCCTGCTTCAGATTCTGTGTCTCCCCCTCTCTCTCTGGCCCTCCCCTGTTCATGCTCTGTCTCTCTCTGTCTCAAAAATAAATAAACGTTAAAAAAAAATTAAAAAAAAAACCTTTTATACTGATGTTGGCTTTGCATGTTGTTTTATATCTCAAGATGGACTGGCTTTACAATGATAAAAATTCTAATAATGAATATTCTCAGTCAAAATACACCTCCCTCAGAATATTTCTACTACATTCTAGTGTTGATGGAAACACAAAGATACCCCAAATAGAGAATAGTAGAGTAGAGATACCGTGAAGTTACCTAGGCCTAATCCAATTCAATTCCATTGACCTGCTGAAACTTCAGAAGGTACTTTAGTAAATACTAGGAAAGATTTCACTACCGTCTCCTCCTAGAATGTAAGCTCCATGAGGGCAGAAACTTTCTTTTTTGTGACTTTTAAAGTTCTCCAACACAGAAAACACAGCTTAGTATATAGTAGGCATGGAATGCTTGTTAAATGGTTGATAGGATGAATAATGGAAAGCAAAACTAATAATCCACGCCTTCACTCCACTAATACTTCTTTCATGTTAGTAACCCTTTCACCTTTCCTTCTAAGATTGTATTTAAATCCAATCCTTTCAATAGTATCTCATGGAAGTAGCTCAGTTTCCTTCAAAGATTGAAAATCAGTGACTTCCTCTCCACATTTCCGTAAGGCAACGTGAAAACTAAAACATAACCTTGAGTCTATTTTTCCATGAGTATCTCAGCACATTTCTCTAAGCCAGACTCACAGCTCAGTTTTCCTAATGTTTCTTAATTAACTTCTAAGAGTACAAAAGCAGGCAAAATCAAGTTCAATTTATCATGGAATTCAAGATACACACACATCTAATATTGAGTACAACTGTTTTGCCTACCTTTCCTATACTATCTACTACTTGCATTGGTTAGCATTAATAGAAGAAGAAAGTACTTTTCCCAATTGGGGAAAAAAGGAGAATTTTAAATAGCTCTTTCTTTCCAGTCATGTTTACATCCAAAAAACAAATAATCCAGTTAAAAATGGGCAGAAAACATGAATAGACATTTTTCCAAAGAAGACACAGATGGCTAACAATCACACAAAAAGATGCTCAATATCACTCATCATCAGGGAAATACAAATCATGTTATGCAATGAAGTTATCATCTCACACATGCCAGAATGGCTAAAATGAAGAACACAGGAAACAACAGATGTTGGTGAGGATGCAGAGAAAGGGGAACTCTCTTATACTGTTGGTGGGAATGAAAACTGGTGTAGCCACTGTGGAAGACAGTATGGAGGTTCCCAGAAAGTTAAAAATAGAACTACTCTATGACCCAGAAATTGCACTATTAGGTATTTATCCAAAGGACAGAAAAATGCTGATTCAGTGGGGCACCTGCACCCCAATGTTTATAGCAGCACTATCAACAATAGCCAAAGTATGGAAAGAGCCCAAATGCCCATCGACTGATGAATGGATAAAGAAGATGTGGTATATATATACAATGGAATATTACTCAGTCATCAAGAAGAATGAAATCATGCCAATTGCAATGGCATGGATGGAGCTAGAGAGTATAATGCTAAGTGAAATAAGTCAGAGAAAGACAAATACCGTATGATTTCACTCATATGTGGAATTTAAGAAACAAAATACATGAACACAGGGGGGAAAAGGGAGAGAAAACTCAAGAAACACACTCTTAACTATAAAGTACAAACTGAGAGGGGCGCCTGGGTGGCGCAGTCGGTTAAGCGTCCGACTTCAGCCAGGTCACGATCTTGCGGTCCGTGAGTTCGAGCCCCGCTTCGGGCTCTGGGCTGATGGCTCAGAGCCTGGAGCCTGTTTCCGATTCTGTGTCTCCCTCTCTCTCTGCCCCTCCCCCGTTCATGCTCTGTCTCTCTCTGTCCCAAAAATAAATAAACGTTGAAAAAAAAAATCTTTAAAAAAAAAAAAGTACAAACTGAGGGTTGCTGGAGGGGAGGTGGGCAGAGGGATGGGTTAAATGGGTGATGAGTATTAAAGAGGGCACTTGTGATGAGCACTGGGTGCTCTAAGTGATAAATAACTAAATTCTACATCAAAACTAATAAAGAGAATTAAAAAAAATTTTTTTTACATTTTATTTATTTTTGAGAAGAGAGAGAAAGACAGAGCACAAGTGGGGGAGGGGAAGAGAGACAGGGAGACACAGATTTTGAAGCAGGCGCCAGGCTCCGAGCTGTCAGCACAGAGACCTACGTGGGGCTCAACTCACAAACCGTGAGATCATGACCTGAGCCGAAGTCAGATGCTTAACCAACTGAGCCACCCAGGCACCCCTTAACTAAATAGAATTTAAATAAAAACTTGAAACTACAAAAAAAATTAGAGGAGTCTAAAATCAATGAAGTCAAAAATCAATTTTAATGGCCCACAAATTATGTTTCCAAGGATACTACTTGTCAAAGAGAAAAAAAAGGTAATGAATAGGACAGGAACAAGCTTAAATTTGTCTTTGTTCGTTTTAAAGTATGAATTTCAAGGGGCACCTTAGTCAAGGGGCGTCCAACCCTTGATTTCAGCTCAGGTCATGATCTCACAGTTTGTGGGATTGAGCCCCATGTTGGGCTCTGTGCTGACAATGCAGAGCCTGCTTGGGATTCTCTGTCTCCCTCTCTCTCGGCCCCTCTCCTCTCACTCTCTCTCTCTCTCTTTCTAAAAAATAAATAAACACTTTTTTAAATAAATAAAGTTTGAATTTCATGACAAGAAAAGTTTTCACTACAGCTCAGCCTGTTATTGCTTATGTATCATTGCTATGAAATTTTAGAAACAAGGTTTGTATGATTGTAGCTTTTTACAATTGCAATCCAGTTGCCTTTTTACTTCCAGCTTTTGGCTGCCAAGTTCCACAGTGGGATGAAGGGAATCCTCTATGCTGGGAAAGACAGACCAGCGAGTGCACAGTCTGGCCCAGTTCAAGCTTCATAAAACATCAGACCACTTTAGGCTCCATCATTCCTTCATTATATGAAAACACAAAGTGCTTTGCATTAAACTTTTTTTCCTTTTGCCACAACTTCCAACCAATAATAAACTCATTTTCCCATTTTGAAATATTTAGCCAACTTTAAAGAGTTATTTTTCATTTCTCCTTATTCCATATTTCTGGTTAGGAGAAGTAAAACCTGGAAAGAGATTTGAAAATTTCTGCCAAGAGCCATGTCTGACCCAAGAGAAAGCAGGAACAAAATATGCAGAATGCTATAAATGCTTCTTTTCCTCCAACTTAATATCACCTCTGTTATTAGTATAAGGTGATGTTGGTAAAAGCAGTAAAATATCTTGGTTAAGAACCTGAGTTCTGAGATCAGACTTACAACTCTTTAGTTCAAATCAGTATCCAGTTGTGTGTCCCCTTCGGTTACCTCCTTCTCCTTTGCTCCCTGTCTCAGCCTCTTCACTCTTTAATGTGAGAGACAAGAGCATGACCTCAAGGAGTTGTTGAGAAAATCAAGTGTGATAGTGTTCACAGAGCACTAAGCTGTGTGCCTAGCATGTAATGGTAGTAAGCACTCAATAAACATTAGCTAATTTTAACACTATTGTGTAGAATAAGAATTCTACAAGATCAGGACAAAGCAGCAAAGCAGTCATAAAATATTAAACAACACATCAAACCAGTAAGCGTTGATAAGTGAGATGCTAGTGCTATTTGTTAGCATAATCCTCTGGTGTGAAAACTATTACTGTCTTATTTAAAAGAAAGATGGCTTGCTTGAAAATGTTGGCTTCTCTAAGTATTAAAACTGCAATTCCAATTTCAAGGATGAAATGCATCTTGACGTAGGTACTTCTAGTCTATCAATAATGTTGACGTCTAGCTGCCTGTGTTTCTTTTGTGCTCAAAATGTTGAGGCATCTCAGAAGTTGGTCAGTAGCTACCAAGCTCAGTGAGAGAATCAAGACGGGGCCCATTTCCTAAGGTGACAGTTAATTGGATTAGGTATTAATTTGTTGACTATAACCAAAGAACTCCAAGGTTATTGCAAAACAGGTAATTTGAATGATTCTTCCCATAGAAATCTGGATTTACGACTAAGGTCATATATCTCAGAAACATCTCCTACATGTTACCACAGATAACCCATCTGCCTACACCTCTGACTGGACTGTTCATACGCTAGTCAATATACTCAACACAAACATACTGATTATCTGGTAATTAATTAGTGGCCTGAACTGATTGGGCAATTAGTTTAATTCTTTTATTTATTTATTTTTTTTCAGAGAGAGAGAGAAAGAATGATAGCACACATGAGCAGGGGAGAGGCTGAGAGAGAGAGAGAGAGAGAGAGAGAGGATCCAAAGTGGACTCTGAGCTGACAGCAGAGAGCAGGAAACAGGGCACCAACTCATGAACTGTGAGATCATGACCTGAGCAGAAGTCCCACTTTTAACTGACTGAGCCACTCAGGTGCCCCAGGTCAATCGGTTTAAATGATCAGTGTGATAAACCCAAATAGGTGTTAGGAGAAACTCCATAGGAAAAACTCTTGTGGAGTGTTTTTATCAAAACTTTTTTAATCAAAATGGAAGATACACTCTGATCACTTGATTTTATTGACTAGGAAACAAAGAGCCAAAGATGAGCAGTGGCTCAGCTAGTCAGGGGCATAGCAGGGATAATATTTTGGTTTCCTGGTTTCTCATCTTAACAAAGTATTCTCACCTGCCACCACTTCTTCCATGTATCAAGTATGTTTCCGTATCTTGGCTATTGTGAAATAATGCCTCATGAATATGAGACTGCAGGTATCTTGTTAATATCCTGGGTTTTTTTTCTTCCAAGTTGTATTTAAATTCAAGACAGTTAACATATAGTGTAGTATTGTTTTCAGGAGTAGAATTTAGTGATTGATCACTTACATATAACACCCAGTGCTCATCCCTCCTTAATGCCGATTGCCGATTTAGCCCATCCCCCCCACCCACTTCCCCTCCAGCAACCCTCAGTTTGCATATGAGTCTCTTATAGTTTGCCTGACTCTCTTATTTTACTTATCCTTCCCTTCCCTTATGTTCATCTGTTCTGTTTCTTAAATTCCACATATTAGTGAAATCATATAGTATTTGTCTTCCTCTCACTGACTTATTTTGCTTTGCAAAATGCACTGTAGTTCCATCCACATCATTGCAAATGGCAAGATTTCATTCTTTTTGATGGCTGAGTAATATTCCATGGTACATATATACCACATCTTCTTTATCCATTCATCAGTCAATGGACATGTGGGCTCTTTCCATACTTTGGCTATTGTTGATAGTGCTGCTATAAACACGGGGGTGCATGTGTCCCTTCAAAACAGCACACCTGTATCCCTTGGATAAATGCCTAGTAGTGCAATTGCTGGGTCGTAGGGTAGTTCTATTAGTTTTTTGAGGAACCTCCATACTGTTTTCCAGAGGGGCTGCACCAGCTTGCATTCCCACCAACAATGCAGAAGAGATCCTCTTTCTCCACATCCTCACCAACATGTGTTGTTGCCTGAGTTGTTCATTTTTGCCATTCTGACAGGTGTGAGGTGGTATCTCATTGTGGTTTTGATTTGTATTTCCCTGATGATGAGTGATGTGGAGCATTTTTTCATGTGTCTGTTAGCCATTTGTATGTCTTCTTCGGAGAATGGTCTGTTCATGTCTTCTTCCCATTTCCTAACTGGATTATTTGTTTTTTGGGGGTGTCAAATTTGGTTAAGTTCTTATTGATTTGGGATACTAGGCCTTCATCTGAAATGTCATTTACAAATATCTTCTCCCATTCTGTCGGTTGCCTATTCATTGTTTCCCTAGCTGTGTAGAAGCTTTTTATCTTGATGAAGTCCCAATAGTTCATTTTTGCTTTTGTTTCCCTTGCCTCCAGAGACATGTCTAGTAAGAAGCTGCTATGGCTGAGGGCAGAGAGGTTGCTGTCTGTCTTCTCTTCAAGGATTTTTGATGGCTTCCTGTCTCACATTTAACTCTTTCATCAATTTTGAACTTATTTTTGTGCATGGTGTACAAAAGTGGCCGTTTCATTCTTCTGCATGTTGCTGTCCAGTTTTCTCAACACCATTTGTTGAAGAGACTGTCTTTTTTACATTGGATATTCATTCCTGGTTTGTCGAAGATGAGTCAGCTATACGTCTGTGGGTCCATTTCTGGGTTCTCTATTCTGCTCCATTGATCTTTGTGTCTATTTTTGTGCCACTGCCATACTCTCTTGATGATTACAGCTTTGTAATACAGCTTTAAGTCTGGGGTTGTGATGTCTCCATCTTTGGTTTTCTTTTTCAACATGACTTTGGCTATTCAGGGTCTTTTCTGGACTCATACAAATTTTAGAATTGTTTGCTCTAGCTCTGTGAAGAATGCTGGTGTTATTTTGATAAGGATTGCATTGAATGTGTACATTGCTTTGGGGAGTATCAACATGTTAACAATATTTGTTCTTCTAATCCATGAGCGTGAAATGTTTTTTACATTTCTTTGTGACTTCTTCAATTTCTCTCATAAATATTCTATAGTTTTCAGAGTTCAGATCTTTTACCTCTTTGGTTAGGTTTATTCCTGGGCATCTTATCATTTTGGCTCCAATTGTAAATAGGACACATTCCTTGAATTCTCTTTCTGCTGCTTCATTACTGGTGTATGGAAATGTAACATATTTCTGGACATTGATTTTATACCCTGCAACTTTGCTGAATTCATGTTATCAGTTCTAGCAGTTTTTTGGTGGAGTCTTTCAGGTTTTCCATGCAGAGTATCATGCTGTCTAGGGAGAGTGAAAGTTTGACTTCTTCCTTGTTGATTTGGATCCCTTTTATTTCTTTTTATTGTCTGATTGCTGAGGCTAGGACTTCCAATGCTATGTTGAATAGCAGTGGTGAGAATGGACATCTCGATCGTGTACCTGACCTTAGGGGAAAAGCTCTTAGTTTTCCCCCATTGAGGAGGATATTAGCCGTAGGTCTGTCATATATGCCATATAATGTCATATAATGTCATATAATGTTGAGGTAAGTCCCTTCTATCCATACTTTTGTAGGGTTTTTATCTAAATAAAGGATGTTGTATTTTGTCAAATGTTTTTTCTGCATCTGTTGAGAGGATCATATGGTTCTTATCCTTTCCTTGCTTTTCTCAATGTGGTGTCTCACGTTCATTTTAGTATACTGTTTTCATTCCCTTGGAATACATACCCACAAGGGGAATTGCTGGATCATACAGTAGTTCCCTTTTTAATTTTCTTAGGAACCTCCACACTGTTTTCCATAGTGGCTGAACCAATTTATATTCCTACCAATAGTGCATAACGGCTCTCTTTTCTCCACATCTTCACCATTATTTCTTATCTTTTTAATAATAGGCATTCTAACAAGTACATGGTGACATCTCAGTGTGGTTGTGATTTGCATTTCCCTGATGATCAGTGATGTTGAGCACCTTTTCATGTACCTGCTAGTCATTTGTATGTCTTCTTTAGAGAAATGTCTTTTTATGTCTTCTGCCTACTTTTCAAATCACATTGTTTGATTTTTTGCTATTCAGTTGTGTTAAAGTTTTTAAATAATTGTCTGCCATATGTTCAGAATGAATTCAGATTATTTTAAAGATTCTATTATTTTATTTAATATTTTTCTCTTTATTCTTCTTCCCAAATGGAGAACCAGAAACAAAAAGAGAGAGGAGGACCTTTCTTAGATCATGTAATAAAGAGTCTGACTCCATTTCTGATGTTTGACTACTGACGATTGTCAAGTCCCACCACTCCTCCTCCCTTCCGCCCCACAATTAGCAAACTGATAGGGTAAGTCGGGTACTTCTTTCTTTGGTGCCAGCAGGAAGTTCAAACCAATTAAACCTCTGTCCTCAAGGGAACCTTCATCCTAGCTCTACTCCCTAACCACAATAAAAAACCAAGCCAAACTCCTTTCCCCACTTTCAAACTCCTTTCCCGACTCTTAGACTTCCTGAACTCTATTTGGACATGCTAGGGAGCTTCTCTGCTCTCCCTATAAAGCCCTATCACATGAGTAATTAACTTTTAGTACCCTCTTGGTGCATGTGTGGCATCATAGGTCAGCATATCTAAATAAACTTTGGGTTGGGGTCCATTTTGTCTCTGTGGAGTGTTCTGATAGACTGTTTTTATGCATACATATAGTCAATAGCAAAAAGGAGAAAAATCTTTGATGGGATTTGAATTTGGTGTTTGAATTGTAATGAGTGCATTCCTAAGATTGAAAAGTAATTTTAAAAATAAATGAAAAAATAGGTGAAACAGGTGAAGGGGTTAAGCCACACAAAATTCTAGTTATAGAATAAATAATTCACAGGGATGAGAAGTACAACATAGGGAATACAGTCAATAATTTTGTATTAAATTTGTATTAGAAATTATAAAATCTATTTTTTATCACAGGACTGAAACAAATAATTTACGGAAGCATAGTTGGAAGCAGTGATTAGAGAAAAAAATGTATTTTATGTTCCCTCTGAGTTGTGGACACTCAATTAAAAAGTTATATTTATATCAGAAAGAAAAGCAATTTCAGTTCAACTGATTTGAGGTCTATGCTTTTAGCATGACAAGATTTGCCCCACCTAAATAATCACTCTGTGGAATAAATAAACAGTATGACAGAAGCCTCTCCTGGAAGATCTACATTGTCAGTAATATCAGAGTCATTATGTGCTCTAGGAAAAAAGCCAATTATGTGTTTGGATGCTCTGCCACAACATGTAACCTAAATTATTCACAAATCAAATTTTCTTACAATTTCCAGCATTCTCTATAAAGACCCATTATACTCATCCATTTATCCCCCACAACATATATAAACTACAAAAAGGAGTTTGTTGCCTTAATTCTCTACCTTATCCCCACAACCTAATATAGTGCTTGGCAAACAAGGCTCATTCAATAAATATTTGTTAAGTGAAACTCATCAAACAAGATTTGTTGAATGCCTAAATGTCAGACACTGTTCCAAATACAGGTGCTAAATATTTTGGATTCTTTAAACACAGAATATTTTAAATAAAAATTAGCTGAGTGATTTGGTTATAATGATTTTCCTTGCACTAAGAATGCTCCAAAAGCACTGACATGGGTGGCTAGAAGCCATGACTTAATCTATCACCTCAAATCCCTGGCCAAAATGTTGTAAGGATGAGGTATAGGCAGCTGGCCAAATCAGTCCCGTCCAAATCATCCTTCAGAGATTGTCCTAAGAGGAAAAAAAAAAAAAAAGATGGTGGCCAGTCCAATTCTGATGCAGAGCATAAAGGTTATAAAGCTCAAGAGCTAGCAAATGTTTATCCTGTGGAGGAAGCCAGTCTCCAGCAGAAGAGGATGAAAATTGGCCACAGAGAGAAGAGCACTTTGGTAGATTGTATAAGTAACACCTTTCCTTACCCATCCCTATATGTATACTTTTACCTGTGACTTTCAGTTTTCACAAGTGGCCAGAATCTATTTACCCAACCCTTGATTGGCCATTTGGATATCCTCTTTTTTGAGAGAGAGAGAGAGAGAGAGAGAGAGAGAGAGAGAGAAAGAGAGAGAGAGATTGAGGGGACATGAGCGGGTGACGGGCAGAGAGAGAGAGGGAGACACAGAATCCGAAACAGACCCTGGGCTCCTGTGCTATCAGCACAGAGCCCAATGCAGGGCTCAAACTCACAAGTGGAGAGATCACGACCTGAGCCGAAGTCAGACGTTTAACCCATTGAGCCACCCGGGTGCCCCAGATATCCTCTTTCATAAAGTGTCTATTTAAGTTCTCTAATGGGTCCAAGAAAAGTTGTAAACTTCTGATTTGTTGGTCTTTTTTTTTATCACAAAGGTAAAAGCTAAACTCTCTCTAGCTTTCTACATTCCTGAATCGTACACCTCCTGACATTTGATTCTCCTCTAAATTCAATATTGGGATAATTCCTGAATCTGTTTTTATCATCTATTTTTTCTTGATTGTCACATATTCTTATCTTTTCATACGTCTAGTAATTCTTATCTTTTCATACGTCTGTTTATTGCATGTAAGACATAGCGTAAATATAAAAACTCTATAGGCTCTGGATGATATTATCTACTACCAGGCAGAATTCCCCCATTCCTTTCAGGCAGATAGGATAAAGGACAGATGAGCCCAATCCAAATCAGAGATTGAGTTATGGCACGGTTCAGTTTTAGTTGTAGTAAATCTGTGTCTATTATCTAGCTCTCTCATTTCCTAAGATGTGACCCTTCTGGGATTTTGATTGAGTGTCCTTCTCCTCAGCCCTGAGATTCTAGGAAGATCCAGATCTCCCCTTCAGGATTTCACAGCTTGACTCTACCTTCCAATCTCCAGCTACCTTCCAAATCTGGTAAGCATCTTGAAAAGGAAATTAACAACGTCCTAATTCTGGATGCCACCTGCAGTAAGTCCTGTTTCCTCCGAGGCACTGTGACACTGCAGAGATTTCAGAGATTTCACTCTACCTTGTAATAGTTTCAGGCAACCCTCTCACAGAACTAGACCTTACATCATGTCCAGTGGGAAAAGGCATATGTGCTTCCTCGGCCTCCCGTGTTTCCGGTTTGTCACACAAGCCCTGCACAATCAGTGAAAGTTTTGCTGGTTTCTCTTTTCCCCCAGCAAGTCCTAGGAGAGATCCACTGCACATCATCAGGTCACCTGCGAAAATCCTTTCACCACAGTCATTTTGGCTCATGTAATCCTTGTTGTTTTCACCATTCTCTGATGGCTTTAAAAAATGATTTCACAATTTCTCTGGCCTTCACTCACTTTCATAGAGGCATTGGCCTGCCATCAACTAATACATGCCATCCAGAAGTAAACATCTCCTGCATCTATTCTTAACAAGGATTCTCAGGAAAAAAAAGCTAAGCTTGAATATGTTATTTTACAGAAATAAAATGGGAATATATTTACATGAACATTTAAAAACATTGATTAGTCAAAATATATATTCCCTTTAGAGTTTGGAAATATCTTTTTTTAAAATGCTTATTTATTATTGAGAGACAGAGAGAGACAGAGCATGAGCATGGGAGGGGCAGAGAGAGGGGGAGACACAGAATCTGAAGCAGGCTCCAGGCTCTGAGCTCTCAGCACAGAGCCCGGCATGGGGCTCGAACTCACAGACCGCGAGATCATGACCTGAGCCGAAGTCAGATGCTTAACCAACTGAGCCACCCAGGCACCTCAGAGTTTGGAAATATCTTAAATGTAACAATTTTCCTGAGATCTTAAAAAATACTGTGAAACACAGGTTTAGAATAAACTATGGGACTGTAATTGGCAGAAACATCTTTGGGCCTTGGTTGTAACACCTCCAAGACCTAATTTTTTACCTTCTTTCTTTATTTCTCTACTGACTACTCAAATCAACCAATTTCTTCTAACTGCTTTGTATTTTTATTTGTAAATTGTAAATGTAAATTGCTTGTAATTTACAGCCTAATAAATTGATCTCCTCAAGTCAATATTTTAAAAATATCTGTATAATATACAGTATTCTAGGAAAGATGTTGTTATTAATTAAAGCAGTACATCTCTTTTCTGAAAACTGGTAATACATACATCAGCTAAACCTTGGTTTTCTTCTTTGCATCTTCTCCAAAACAACAGTCCCCTTATCACAAGGTTATTGATTAAATGAAGATTCTGTAAAGGAGATTAGAGACCCTTTGTGTTATAGAGCATATTTTATGAGAAAGATTGTGAGTAGATGTGTCCCTTATCATCTCAGCTTCACATTAAAAAATATACTCAAAATATATTAAAGACCATCATACTAAAATTTTTATTATGCTGAGAAATTTACGCAGGGTTTTGATATGAAGATGACATACATATATTTGAGTGTGTTTGGAGAGTTCTCCATGGGTCTCACATACCTACACATCTTATGAGAAAAGCATGACTACTACCCTTTGTTCCAAACTATCACTTCCAGAATGTTTGTATGGTGAACAATCTTGGAAGATAGTAACAATGTTTCCTTTTAAAGCAATGGTTCTCAACTGAGGGTGATTTTGACTCTCACGAGACATTTGGCAATGTCTAAGGATATTTGTGATTGCTATGACTAAGGGTGCTACTGGCATCTAGTGGGCAAAGGCCAGGGAGCTGCTAAATATCCTACAATGTACAGGACAGCGCCCACAACAAAGAATAGTCTGGCCCAAAATGTCAATAGGGCTGAGATGAAGAAACCATGCTTTAGAGCAAAGGGCAGACATGTTGCTGCCCATTATAAAATATTTAGGTTCCCTGAGTTCAAGGTTCCTGTCTTGAAATACATCCTACTGTTTGTGCAGGGGTCATCTGACCATTTTTGTGTCACTTGTGAGATTGGGACTCAGGGTAATCATGCAAAAGTGTTGACACTTTTGCTACTGCTTTTGTGGTGAGTAATATACTGTCTATTATCTCTGACCCAGGGTATGCATGTCTTCTACCAGCAATTATGAAACTATGGAACTTAGATTAAAAGCAGGGTAAAATTAAAAAAAAAAAAAGCAAAGTAAAATTGCAGACTTTTCACATTTCTTGACAAACTTTTCTATCTTTTAGGAAAAAAATAAATGCAAAACCAAAACGCATCTGAAAAATCTTTCAATATAGATGATAAAAAAGAATTAGTTGATTAACTTTCTAAGCAGTCTCATAATAATATGCTAAAAACTACATAACTCAATGGAAAAATGATCAAAGATATGATTATATGATTAACATTTTAATTTTTTTGTAATAATGGTATTATATTTATTTTTAAAAATGTCTTTGCCTTTAAGTTGTAAATAAAGTTCTATGGCTAAAGTAGCATGATGATTTCACTTTACTTTCAAATAGTTCAGGGAAAAAAAGTGTGTGTGTGTGTGTGTGTGTGTGTGTGTGTGTGTCTATGGAGAGAGAGACCAAGAATAAGAATATGGCAAATGTTAAAATGTAATAAATCTACGTAAAAGATACTGGGATGTTCATTGTAGTACTCTTAAAAGTTTTCTGTAGGTTTAAACTGTCAAAATGAAAAGGAAGGGAATGTAAAAGAAACATATGGCATAGGTCTGTGTTCAATAGTTTAAGACTGCAAAATAAAACTCTGATTTACCTTTTAAAAAAGATATAGTTGGCTTATAAACAATAAAAAGATCTGCCTTATTCATAATTTTTAAAATGCAAATGAGTTTTTTTAATTTCTATGATTGGCAAGAATGTTGAAGTTTTGTTTTTAATTGATTAATTTTTTAAATGGTTTCAGGAATAGAATTTGGTGATTCATCACTTCCATATAACACCCAGTGCTCATCCCAACAAGTGCCCTCCTTAATGCCCATCGCCCATTTAGCCCATCCCCCCACCCAACAACCCTCCAGCAACCCTCAGATTGCTCTTTGTATTTAAGAATCTCTCATGATTTTCCTCCTTCTCTGTTTTTATCTTTTTTCCTTCCCTTCCCCTATGTTCATCTGCCTTGTTTCTTAAATTTCACATATGAGTAAAATCATATGATAGTTGGCTTTCTCTGACTGACTAATTTCACTTAGCATAGTACATTCTAGTTCCATCCATGTTGCTGCAAATGGCAAGATTTCATTCTTTTTGATCACCAAGTAATACTCCATTGTATGTATAAACCACAGCTTCTTTATTCACTCATCAGTCAATGGACATTTGGGCTCTTTCCATACTTCGGCTATTGTTGAGTATGGTGCTCTACACATTGGGGTGCATGTGCCCCCTCAAATCAGCATTTTTGTATCCTTTGTATAAATACTTAGTACTGTGATTTCTGGGTCATAAGGTAGCTCTATCTTTAATTTTTTTTTGAGGAATCTCATACTGTTCTCCAGAATGGCTACACTGGTTGGCATTCCCACCAACAGTGTAAGAGGGTTCCCCTTTCTCCACACCCTTGCCAACATCTGTTGTTTCCTGAGCTCTTCATTTTAGCCAAGAATGTTGAAGTTTGATTGTATTCAATATTGATGACACTTGGAGAAAAGACACTTTGGTGGGAATATGATTTAGAGTAACATTTTGGAGGAAAATTTTGAACAATAATCAAAGCTTTTTAAATGCACATAGTCTCTCATTAATTGTTGATACACTAAGGACACAATTTCTTCTGCATAGCACTTGTGCTCAGAGTGTTTAAACTGAATCTAAACATTTGAAAAATCTGAATTGTAGAAGATTCTGGAAAACAACTGGTCTGGACTTTAAAAACCGTCATGAATAACAAAATGTCAATGTCATGAATAACAAAAGTAGCTGGGGAACTGTTTCAGATTAAAGAGAAATGATAATTAAAAATAGAATAGAAAAATAAAAAAATAAATGCACATAGTCTTTAATCTGTTATATTTCTAAGATTTTACTCTATAGAGATATTCTCAATGTTCATCCAGACCCAGTACAAGCATGCTCATTGTATAGTTTCTTGTCATAGGAAAAAAATAAAAACAAGCTCAGTTTATGTCACTAAAGCAATGATTAAATGTTTTATGCATCCAGTTACGTAAATGCATGTAGCCTAAGAACAAGGGTCTGCATATGTATAGGCTATTGCAGAAAGAACTTCAAGATTTGTTAGTAAATGGGGGGGAAAAAACCAATGGTTTAGTGTATTATATAGGTATCCTGTTTTGGAAATAAAAGAGATACAGACAGATGTGGGTAAATAGATGGAAGACAGCAGATACTATTGGTGCTTGGGGCAGTGAAAAGAGCAGATGGCACAGGTTCATTCTGAATGTATAGAGTTTTGAATCAAAAGCAAAAAGTTTCCCTAGTCACACACAGGTGAAAGAATAAGAACAAGGGCACTGAAATAAAAGGGAAAAGGATAGAAGATAAAATAGAGTCTGTGAATCACCTGCATCGTATCAACTTGAAATGACTCCCAAAATTATATTTCTGCAGGTCTCTCCCTGCCCCTCACCACTGTCCTTGCCCTCCCTAATTTTTTGGTGCAGAATCTCTGACTCCCAGGTTCAGAAATCAGCACATTAACAAGCTTCTCAGGTAGGCTTGGCCTCACAATGTCTGAGAATCAATAGAGTGGCTCTGAGTTTTTGTGAGTATGTGGAAACAATGTAGCCAGAATCTCTTGATTGTTTTTCCTCCTGGCTGCAACATCCATTTGCTCAAAGTCTGTGCAAGCTTTTCCATCTCTCCTGTGTAAAGGAAAAGATATCCCCACTCTTTGCCAAGGTATTCTTAAGCCCCACCTATTCCTGATCAATACCTCCCATCTCCTCTCCTAGTCCACACTATTAGTCGACATAAAGAACCACTGGATCATATTTTTCTGGAGCTGAAGGTACAGTTAAGTCCATCTTTCAGGTTGTTTTATTTATTTAAAAAATTTTTTTAATGTTTTTATTTATTTTTGAGACAGAGAGAGAGCATGAGCAGGGGAGGGGCAGAGAGAGAGGGAGACAGAATCCGAAGCAGGCTCCAGGCTCTGTGCTGTCAGCACAGAACCTGATGCAGGGCTCGAACCCACAACTGTGAGGTCGTGACCTGATTGAAGTCGGATGCTTAACCATCTGAGCCATCCAGGTGCCCTCTAGGTTGTTTTAAATTATGGGCTGAAGTGGCAAGATAAAAGTTGAATGCAGTATAAAATAAGAGAAAAATAGGCTAATGTTTAAACATCCACATTTTTATGCACAGCTGAGCCCTGGATGAGTTTCAGTCTGCAGTGGTCCTTAAAACAGAAAAAGAAAAAGGACAGAGATAAAGATAAATACTGCCTCACAAACAGGCAGCCACTTTTAGTTTAAAATGTGAAGTTGGGTAAGAAAGAAGCGTTCTGTGACGACAGCTACAGGTCAGGGTCGCTTTGCTTTGATTCTTCTGAGCACCCACAGTTACAACTGCCAGGGAGGTACTGTAATAATAAAAGACCTGCCTCTAAAGCCTATCCATCTTTGCAGCATTGAGTATTTTTACCACTACTCAGCTTAGACTGATATGTCATTTTACAACCATAAAAGTAGAAGGTTCCTCTCCATTAATTTTGCTAACTATTTAAAATGGTTCTCATTTAGATGTCCTAACATTTAGGGGTGTTAGGGGTTGGGGGCTTTTTTTGGAAGGCATTGTTAAGTATGATTTTGGGTACTTCCAGTGCTAAAATGTTAATCATTATATTTTAAATGTAATGTCCTTCAAGAAATTAATTAAAGGCAATGTCTATCAGACCCGAATAGTTATTACACAGTGCCCCTCCCAACTTGTGAATGTTCACTGACCTCTCCAATCAAATTTTTCTTATTAGTCAGTGTAGATTAGCAGTGCTTTGCCTGAGCAACTGGTTCATTTACCTCGTGTAGACACTCAATCAATAACTCATCATATTGTCTTCTGTACCTTGACTTCCTAAAAACTTAAACCAAAGCTCTGGCCCACCTCTAGCAAAGAAAGCCTCAGTCAAGCAAACTGTGAACTAACCTCACCCGTATTTGCTATTTTTTCACCTTAGTTTTCTCTTTTCACTCACTTCGTTACTTGGTTGTATCATGTATTCTTTCAGAGTGGCTTAAATAATTTTTTGAAACCAAGGAGAATATAAACACATAAATTAGCTTCAAGCATTGCACGAGTTCCCACTGAATCAAAGTTTTGTTTCATCATGCTCACCTCCTCCTGGATGACAAAAATCATTCTTAAAAATAAACATGTCTCTCGGTGAACGCTTAGCCAGTCATCAAGGCATCAGCATCGTTTGTTCAAGTAACACAAACTTGAAATTACTCTTTGTTCCCATCAGTATCTCCTGTACACAGAGCGTGCCACTGCCTTCCCAGAGGCTAATCAGAAATCTTTTCCTTCCATCTGCTGCTTGTTGACTATTCAACACCGTGAAGCATTCTGAGGGAAACCCTAGACTCACAGACTTCTCCTTCCTCTCTTCCATTTCATCAGCCATTAGCAAGGCACAAAACAAAAATAAACTAACAGACAAACTCCCCCCCAGCTGTCCCTGAAGGGCAGCATTTACTGGTTTCCTACTTGTGGCTGCTCAGTGAGCTCTGAGTATTACCTCTTAGTGCCGTGTCTTTATATTTGTACAGAAAAAAGCAGGCTTGCTCTCAATCCTATTTGACTCTCTGTTCTTGATAAAGCAATGCATTTTAGAAGGCTCTGTGCTCTTAGCTTAATGCTATTCATTTCAGAACATTTCTACCTGGATGCAGACCCCATATATGGGGAGGTACGTGCACAGATGATTTCAAGAGTACAAATCAGTGTGTCCTTTTAAGGGAGCTCTTGCAGATCAGCAGCTCTCCCAGCGATGCACAACTGTGAGCCTGTGACTTTTTCCCCAGGCTGGTAAGGAACAAGAGTCTTTGCAGTGACGCAGGAGGTCGAGCAGGAAGCGCTGGCTAAGTGTCTTTAGTGACTCACATCCATTTGCTCTCCAGCTCACTTGCAGTTTGCTCATTAGCATCAGTGCTGGAGGCTAATGGATACTCAGTAGGAAGTAATTTTTCTTTGTAAATGTCTGGTGAAAAATGGAAATGAAAACCCAAAGAGGGCTCTGTTCCTGACAAAGCTTTCCAAGGCTGACAGAGATTGTGTTTTGTGAGGTCTTGTTACAAGGTTCAGTGGTGAATTTTGTGTTCTTAGGACCGATTATCTTCCTCCTAAGATAGGCAGGCTTTCAATAACAAAAAAAAATAGCATGACAAAATAAGTAAAGCTAAGTCAAAGAGGTTATATTTCTCTCTATTGTCTGTTTGTTTCTTTTAAATTTATTAGAGGGACATTTTTAAATACCATGCATTCATTATGTATCCAAGCACCCAGTGGTATGTTTGTAAATGTTTGGCAACCGTATCTGGGGAGAAAGAAAAGGCCCTGATTTCCACTGTTTCCTGATTTCCATGGTGTAAATACTCAGCCAGGGCCAATTTCAAGCTACAACATGAGTCATTGAATATAGAGGGTGGGTGGAGGGAATGTAAACATTCAGTGCTCTTGTGAGCTGGTAAGTACCAGCTCCAACACCAGCAGCCCTCTGAACACAAACAGGGGCTCCTCTCCAAAAAACTGAAGTATAATTCTATTTGGCTGAAGGCCACATATTTATATATTTATACAATTTGTTCGAGTTGCCACTTCTTTAAATTCTCATTCCTGACTCACTCTTGGGTCCCTCTAGTTTGCCCTAGAAATAATATTTGAAAGGTTACAGAAATTGTCAACTCACTGAATATAAAAATTGAGGTGTCCTCTGGTATTAGGAAGGTTAAAAAAAATTTTTTTCCACAAGAAGACTCTTGCACTGGGATACAAACCATTGATGCACTGACCATATGGAGTAGCTTATTGCCTGCCACTGCCAGTTTTTTTATATTGTTGTTTTTGTATCCAAATGTTTAATGGGTTTGGAGATGATTATTTTTATGGAAGTTATAAGAGGAGATGATATAATTCTGGGACTATGTAGAGATTCTGCACCTTTATTCACCTTTTGAAAGTGAAGTGAAAATATTGCCACTTCAGTGAACAAAACTAACACCTGATCAATTTAACGTCACAGCTGTGGATTTATATGCACAAAAAAAAAAAAAAAAAAAAAAGCTGAGCTGTAAATAAAGTACTACCAAAATAGTCTATGCTAAAATTCCAGAATGCACAGGATTTCAAGACAAAAGATAACTAAGAAGAAAGACTGGAATCAGTCTGGCTGCATGTTCCTCAAGGCCTAGAATGTGGGTTAGGGCTCGGGCCCTAACACCAGACTGATGGATCTGAATGTCAGCCCTCCCACTTGCGAGCTGTATGATACTGGGGAAGTTGCTCATCCTTTCTGTGGCAGTTTCCTCCGCTGTTAAGTGGTGAGTATAATAATACCTAACTCACTGGGTTACAATAAGGGTTAAATCTGTCAATATATAAAATGGCTACAAAGGCATTTTATAAATAACACATAAGTGTTTGCTAAATAGATGCATACTAAATAAACCCGAGAGAGAATTTTTAAAGACTAAGAAACACAAATGGATGAAAGATATAATCTAACTATAGATTAAACTAACTAAATCAATCCAGATGATTTATAAAACAAAGTGTCATTTAAGCTAATAAATTATATGACCCCCTCAATATTGCTTCCGCTCCCCTGACCATGCAAAGTAACGCTACTGCAACACAGTGGGTTGCAAGTAAAACACTGAACAGTCTAGTTAAAAGAAGCTACCTCTTTCTATCTCAACCCACCTGAAGAAATTTCCTTCATGTGAACATTCGGGTAGTCTAAAGGATACCTTCTGATTATCACAAAGACATTCACAGAACCATGAGACATTCCCATCTCTGCAGTGTTTACTGCAATGGCAAGGGTAGAGGGAGGGCATTGGTTAAGGCTCTAAGAAGTTCTGAGGTATTACTAGTCATATCTGAAATGTCGCTGTGAGAATTTCATGGAGTTGTGCACAGCTCCTGTCAAATATCAGAGTCCTTGAGTTCAACTGAAGTCATGCATCCTTTCTACTCTATGAACCCTAAGTGATGGGATGAACTTCTTCAGTGTTAGTATTGCCTGTTGATGCACTAAAAGAAGAGACAGACCTACATCTTCTATGGTGTTTGACCTTTCCAATCTTAACCTGCCCTCCTTTGGTCCCTCTTAATCTCCTCATACTGCTGACTTCCCCCTAAGTTTCAAATCATTCTTTTCCCAACCCTCTACAATTGCTGGTAAGATTTAAAATATACATAGATTGCTAATGTCTCAGTAAAAATTTCCTTCCGGATAACACAGTTTAGAAAGACCCTTGTGGAAATATAGTCTCATAGTGATTCTGACCACAAGCATTTCAGGCATGTGGCAGATTCATAAAAGGACTAGGGGGAATCACTGGGGCAAGGATGCACTTGCAAAGAAAATTTTGTTTTCCAATTTCCTTTTGAACCACACTACATAAGAGGTCACTTTTTCTACCTGATGGGATTTTCTCCCATAGTAAGACTCCTAAAAGTATTAAGTATTTCCCCATGTTAATCTGGTTTTACCGTTCATTTATATTTTTCACATTCAGAAGAGCTAAACACATATTTTTGTGATTTACTTATTTATTTTTATTTTTTATTAGCTAATAGTTCCAGTTAAAATAATTTTAAAGCTACACTGGATAACAAAACAGAATTTATGCAAAAGAGCTGAGAAATAGACACTTCTTACATTCTTAATACATATATATTTTTAAGTGTAATAATAATTAAATTACACAAGCACCTTTTTCATGATCAGTGCAAATAGTCACCAGCATAAAATAGTAATAACCACAAAACAGGAAGTATTCATTATTTAAGCATATGTATCCTGTATGTTCACATGTATCATCTCACATGGCCTCCCAACAATGAAAGAAAGTTCAGTTTTCCCAGTTGCAGACACCGATGTTGCCTACCAATTATCTATTCTCGTCTTCTTACTTAATAGAAAAATTTGAATTATATTCAGGATGTCAACACATTCAGCAAAACTACAATGTCCTAGATTCCTCGTAGTTGGGGATAACTTTGTGTCACAGCTCTAAGAAAATATGTGGAAGTGGAAACCTGTTAGATTGTTTTCTTCATGAAAATGAATATGTCATGTCCCTTTGAACCCCATCCTCCGCTTCTTCTTGTCTAGAATATGGATATTATGCCTGGTGGTGCACTCATAAAGAAAACCATACACGAAGGATAGTGGAGCACAAAAGTAGAAGCAACCCAGGATAATGGTTATGATGAAGGAGCAAACACAACAACTTTGAGCGTAAATGAGGAAAGTAAATCCCTTGCTTGTTCAAGCCATTATAGTCAGAGTTCTGTTACATGTAGCCAACACAATCATTTCTATATCCTTTTTTGATATATAAGAAAATACAATCCTGGGGAGTTCTGGTCCAAGATGATGACCTAGGAGGCTCCTGAACTCACTTCCTCCAATAAACATACTGAATCCACAGCTGTACATGGAACAATTCCTTCTGAAAGAAATCCAGAAACTAGCTGAGTGACTTGCTACACAATGAGTGAACAAGAAAAAAAATCCACATTAAAATGGGTAGGAAAGACAGAGGCTCACTCTTGCCATAAACCTCACCCCCAGCACAGCAGCATGCAACTGGGAGGAAACTTAAAACGCCCAGCTTCTCCCCCAGGAGTGAAAGGTACAGCTACCCTTTAAGACTTCCACCTGAGGGACAGGTCCCCAAAACACGTAGATCTGAAAGCCAATGGGGCTTGTATCCACAAGATCCACAAACAAAGAAACAGTTCTTAATAGACTCTGGAGGACTTATCGTGACTATCCCCCAGGGTTTCAGCACAGAGGGGACAGGCAGAAACATCCAGCTGCCAGTCCTTCCTAAAAGAGGTCTATTTGCATACTTTTAAAGCTACAGCCTAAAGGGCTGGTTTCCAATCAGCCTACATAGAGGTACTAACTGAGATTCTCTTCTTTGGGACATTGACAGATCTTAGGACACTCTCAACTGAGAGCCACAAGAACAAGGAAGGAAGCTTGGACAATCAAAAAGGTTTGAGGGACAACCAAGAGCTAGGGTCTAGCTGAACGATAAAGTTCATCTCTTACACGAAACCACACCATCAAGTCTGAGAGGGGTGGCTGTTTTATCTAATGCTCAGACACCAATACAGGGAGTCAAGGAAAATAAATAAATAGAGGAATACGTTCCAAACAAAAGAACAACATAAAACCCCAGAAACAGACCTTAATGAAATGAAGATAAGCAATTTACCTTATAAAGTTTTCAAAATAATGGCCATAAAGATGTGCACCAGGATCAGGAGAACAATACATGAACAAAGTAAGAATTTCAACAGAGACAGAAAATATAAGAAAATACCAAATAAAAATACACAGTGAAGAATAACTGTACTGAAAAATTCAAGAGAAGGATTCAACAGCGGACAAAATGAAGGAGAGAAAGGATCAGCAAACTCGAAGACAGAGCAGTGTAATTCATTCAATCAAAGGAGCAAAGGAAAAACAAATGAAAAAGAAAACACAAGTTTGGAAACACTAAGCAGCAAAGCCAAAGTCACAGAGCTCCAAGATTTGCACCAATGTTTCTTTGATGCAGAGCCCATGCTCTTTCCACTCTTTCATACTGCTTTTATAGACACACAGGCATTCCATGTTTGCTATGGAAAAAAACCTTAAGGAGTATATAACCCAAATCCTCATTTTAATCATGAGGAACCTGAGGCTCAAAACAGTTAAATGATCTATCCTTCTAAAGTGTGATCAAGAATGAAACCAAACAATCCAGTGCTCTCACCACTGAATATAGTCAGAAATCATTGGGATAAAGTATGTGGAAAATTAACTTGAAGCCAAAATCAAATGCCTTTAATTCGGGGTTGGTGGCGGGGAGGGGGGGGGTGTTGCAGAAAGTGTGAAGAACACAAGGAAAAAAATACAAGTTCATTACAACAGATTGTGTTGGCAAATGATGAGGTATGGTGTTGCAAGAAGCAGATATTTTGGTATCACAGACAAGGATCTGAGGACTTCCAGGAAACAGACAAGCTGTAACTGAGGAGCACAGCCTCTGAATGACCCAGGGATAGGTCTTGCCAAGAAGGCTCTGCGATGAATTTCACTCATATATCCTTACAACAGGCAAGGCCACATAAAAATTTGCTTCTAAAATTTAAAAAGTCAGCATTTATAATGTAATTTTTGAATATATCCAAAGCCCCTTTCTTGCTTCACAACCATATCATTATACACATCCTGTGCGGAAAAAAAGCAGGTTAAGTAACGTACATGATAAAACACACAGATACATGCACACATATGTAAATGTAGAAACAGAAAAAAAAAACTGAAAAGTAATACATCAAAATGTCAACAGTGGTTATTTCTGAAAGGCAGGATCATAACTGATTTTTAAATTTGTCTCATTCCTTTCCTGGATTTTCTAAACTTCTATACTAATATATACTACATTTATAACAGAAAAATAAATAAAAACATTTAAAAATTCTTTTGATGACTATATGGCACTACAGTTACAACACAAATGGACAAATAGAACTTGGAACTTTTAAATATATTTTCACATTAAATATCAATTTCATTCTTATAGTGATCCAATATGTAAGATGTTCCAATAAAACCATTCAACAATTATATTTTATTTGTTCACCACAATTTCTGATGGTATAAGGAGTGAAAAGTATGTCAGCTATGGTAAAATATGCTTTCTTTAAAGATCAGATTATTATTTTGCTTACTTTTTCAAGACTATGAGCTAAATTACACCCTATATTATATTTGAACATGCAGATGCCACACCAAAATTTGATAAGCCACTTACTCTCACTTAAAATAAAAGCTGGTTTAAGTTATCGATGTAATTATTAAGCAACCATGTATTGGTAGTTGTTTGTTTTAGGAAAAGTGTACTTGAGCTTAAAATCTCTAACCTAATGCTGGGAGAAAGTGAACATGGCAATTCTAAAAAGAATTTTTTCTCAAAATATTGAAAGCAATCTTTTTATATAAAGTTTTGAAAAGTACTTACTATTTTGAAAAGTATTTACTATTGAGAAAATAACTAGGCAAATATTAGTGCAAATATTATTTAAATATAAAAAATTCACATTCAATTCATAGATTCAGATTCAGAAATATTTTATTTTCAACAAAATGGCATAAAATATAAGGAAAAGATAATAATTTAAACTTTTTAAAATTCTGTAAATATTGATACACAGAAAAATATGCTACTGTGGACATTTATCATTTTGGATTGCCCAGATATTCACATATTTGAGGGAATCCCGAACTGACTAAAGAAGCCAAAGTTTAAGATATTCCCTTTCTCAGCTCCTTAGCTTGATAAGTCAGATACTCAGACTTGGGACTTTACTCTGCTACAAGTGACTAACAGCGATGACACAGTCTGCATTATTTGTAGTGCCTGGTGCTGAATTAAAAGTCCTATGCCATAATGGTGAGTTTCCCTGGGGAGAAGGATCTAGAGGTGGTTGCAGTCTGTGGCCATTGTTGGTGGCACCAGTATTGGGATCACAGCCTACTCCTATGGCCATATTCTTGGTGGGTTTTGTGCCCTTCTGTTTCTGGTCACTTTCCAAGTCTAGTTCTTCAGGGTTCCCATCAATTTTGTGAACTACTCAGCAAATATTATTCTAAGAAAATGCTCATGCATTTTAACTGGCCTTGGCCATGAGATATAAATGACCACATAACCCAAATTGTATTAAGTTAGGCAAAAGCCTTTGGATGGGGTACAAGAAGTTGTAAGCAAAAAAATTAAAAAATAAAATAAAATTTGTAATTTGACTGGGACCACCAAAGCAGTGGGCTGTGGTGAATACCTGTCATCTTGGAAGCCCAGCAAGCAACACATTTTCTATCTGATGTTGATCGTAAAACAAATGGGAATCAGGCATCACCTCCAAATATGGAAGCCAGGAAGACTTTTTTCAGATCCCAGACAACCAGTACATAGGCTCAGCCAATCAGTTACTTCCAGCTAGGACTTGGAATACGGAGGTCATAACCCAAAGCCTCAGAAATGTCATAGATTACTCATTATGAGTTTGGCAGAGTTGAAAGTATATGCACAGGGCAGCAAGTATCCAGGAATAGCAGAGCTGAATCATGGAAGCTGCTCTTCAGTGAAACAGCACAACTGGTGATGTCCTGAACATTGCTATGGAATTATCTTGAGTCCTACTGTTCTCCCTTGGGGCCTGCCCATTTTCCAAGCCCAGTGCTCCAGTGTCCTATTGCTTTCATGAGCTACCCAATTTACTTTCAACAAAATTCCATCTTATTTAAACTGCTGCTTTTACTGCTGTCAACCAAATTCCCTAATTGTTGAAAAGCCAAAGACCCAAAACTCCAAAACTTAGCAAGTATTTTTTTCATAAATATCAAGTTTGTGGGTATTAGAGGCAACATAAAATATTATAGAGTTAACAGTTTTGCAGTCAGTCCAAGGTTAGAATCTCTCGCCTTACCCTTGCTAGATGTATGTACTCATCTCCCCTAATCACAGTGACCTTTTTTTTTTTTAACTTTTGTCCCATGCTTGCCCTTTACTTTTTGTCAAATCACTTATCCATCACTGAGTTTTTCCCTCCTTCTATTCCTTCCACCTGCGGTTGCACCTCCCTCTCTTCACCCCCTAGTTATCCCTAACTCATTCTCTAGCTTTCAGTTCAATGTCCACTTCTTAGTAAAACTTCTGTGACTTTCCCAGTCAAGGGCCAACTATCTGTTCATCTATTAATTTGTAGCACTGAATTACTTTTATGCACAGAGATTAACTTTCATTCATTTAACAAGCAACTAATATATGCCAAACACTATTCTTCTGGAGGTATAGTGGTAAACAAAATAATTAAGAACTTATCTTCCACATATCACACATTCCAAAGGATGATAGACAACAAATAACAAAACAAATTTCATCCAGGAATAAATAATATAGACCATTACAAAGGAAATGAGATTGAGTTAACAGATATTTAGTGGGAATAGTCAGCAAATACTTGTCTAAGAAGTGACATTTGAGCTAAAACATGAATAATACAGAGAAATAAGGGAAGTCCTAAGGGAATTGCATTTCAGGAAAGGGAAATAAGGAGACCCTGAGGCAGGAATGAGCCTGGCAAGTTCAAGGATCTCAAAGAAGCCCAGTGTAACTGGAACATAGTGAACAAGGAAAATAGTTTGAGCTAAAGTCAGAAAAAGAAAATTTAAACCACCACTGTTCAACAGAAACATAATGTGAGCCAAAAAATTTCAGCCACATTTGAAATTTTAAATGTCCTAGTCATCACATTTTTGTATTTTATTTTTGAGAGAGAGAGAGAGAGAGAGAGTGATAAAGAGAGAGAGAGAGAGACTGTCAGTGTGGAGCCCAACAAGGGGCTCAAGCACACAAACCATGAGATCACGACCTGAGCTGAAGTTGGATGCTGAGCCACCATGGCGCCCCTTTAGACATCGACATTTTTAAAAAGTAATAAGCAGATAAAATTCATATTAGTACTATATTTCCACTATAATTCCAATACATTAACTTTTAGTCCATAACCACTGTATGAAAATTATCAATAACATATTTTACATTCTTATTTCCTAAGATTTTAAATCTCTTGTGGATTTCATATATATAACACATTTCCTTTTTGATTAGACTTAATCCAAGTGCTCCAAAGTCACACGTGGCTAGAAGCTACCATATTGGATAGTACACTAGATCAAGTTGATCTTCTAAGTCATTGTAAGGTTTCCAATTTAGTATAAATAGAGTGAGAACCTATCGGGTGGTTTTCAATAAGATAGTATAATGTGAATGGTCTGCTGATAAATGATGGATTCTTTTTTTTCTAACATTCAAACATTATAAAAATATGCTAGAAAATTATTTGGTGTGATATATATTTTTGCCCCAAATGTAAATATTGTACTAGTTATTAGGAGTAACAAAATATATATATGGAAACCAACCAGTTCTTACCACCTCACCACTGTCCTTCTGGGTCCAATTCACCATCACCTCTTATCTGGATCACAGATGTTCCTCCCTTCTCCTCTTGCCTCTCAGTCATCTATCCTTAACTGGCAGCCAGAATGATCTTATTAAAATCTAAACCAAATCATAAAACTCTCAGTGGCTCCTGGTCTCCCTCCCTACATGTCCCACTAAGGGCCCACATGCTATGGCCTCCCGTTACATCTGTGACTTCACCTGATGCTAGTTGTTGCCTTGATCCCTCTTCTTCAACCTCTCTAGCCTTCTTGATGTTTGGAGAACACACCAGGCACCTTCGTGCCTCAGGACCTTGCCCTTGTTCTTCTCTCTTTCCCTAGAAATAGGACTCTTGCCCTCACCTCCTTCTGTTCTTTGTTCAAATACCATTTTCAGTGGAGCCTTACCAACCACCTTATTTAAAAGTGCACTCATACACCCCACCCCTCTTCATATAACCCTCCTGCTTTGACTTTCCCTATAGCACTTATTATCATATAGCATCTTTAATTGTTTTTACTTACTTTTGTTTGTTTATAGACTTCTTCATAATAAGATAAGCTCAATGAGGCAAGGGATATTTGCAGGTCTTCTTATCTGTATATCCTCAGTGCTTGCAAAATTACCTGGTACATAGACATACTCAAAATATATGTAATAAGCTATGATTTTACCAATGTCCATCATCCCCACTGTATGCTAAGCCTCTAGGAAGAAAGGACCATGTCCCCTTTTGCTTACAATTGTATCTCCAGGCACTAGTGCCCAATAAATATATACTTATTTTATAGAAATTCAAAAATAAAATAAATAAATAAATAAATGAAGTACCCTCATTCCCCCTTATCAGATATCACAAAGAAAAGAATAGTTATTTCATGATAGTTGAGCAGAATGATAATACAATTTGTAAAAAGGAACTTAAATAGACTTTAAGTTATCACACCTCAAAGGGGGGGGGTGGTCTGTTTATATGGGCTATTTATTACTTTAGTTGGAAAGGAATAAAAAGGGTCTGAAAATATTAAGCTGTGTTTCCTTTATTTTTCTCCAATTATGACAGCCCTACTTCAAGTATATGAAAATGAACATCATAACATCAATCACCACCATTCACCTTTGGTGAAAGGAATTTAAGAAAGAGACATGAGAACACCTCAAGTGAAAATGCTCAAGTAGCTATTAACCATTCCTATCTAGATAAGTAAATGTATTTTTCTTTGTAAAACTGGAAATATCTCTATAGTTTCTTGATTTATGGCATTTTGTCACATAATGAATTTTTCAGGAGAACTGAAAACAATCAGAGAATTAATAATGTGCCCTGCTTCTCTGCCAATGTCAATAGGACATGCATGCTGGGTAATTTTTTCCAAGTCTGAGAAGACATTTGCACTTTTCCACTCACACTGTCCTTTGCTTTCAGCTAATGGTCCACATTAGCAAGGAGGTGGGCTGAGGTTAAGGGTGTGAGGATGACTAAATAAACTGGCCCACACAGGAACTGAATCCACAAATGTGACTTCATTCATATGGTGCTTTTAATCAACTGAATTAAGCAACCACAGTTAATTAAAGACCCAAACCTCTCTAACACTCACACACCTCTAACCTACAAATCAATCCATTCATTGTCTCCCTGCACCCCTGAAACACTTTTTCATTTAGGGATGGGCTTAATTAACAGTCAATACCATAAAACAGCCATTAAAAATTGCATTACATAGTTTTTTTCCTTATTGTTCCACTCTGCAGAATAAGAGTATGCTAAAAAAATTATTGCCTTCCAAAACTGACAATTTCATGAATGACAGGAACATCAGAATTAACACAAATGGTAACATGATCTGATTGGCTTAAAGAAGCAACATAGTGTAATAGTTAGAAGGCAACCTGCATTTCAGACCCTTGAGGGTTCAACTCCCGGCCCTGACTCTCCCTGCTGTGTGACCTAAGGGCAACTAGGCTTTTCTCAGCCATAATTTCCTTACCTAACAGAATGGAGTAATGATATTACTATGAGAATTAAATGGCCTGATGGATGTTAAGTGCCTGGCATATAGCAACCATTCAATGCACTTTATTATTATAGACTCATTGCTCTGGTAGCTGTTGTAAAGAGAGATTAAATAAATCCAGAATGAAGGAAGGGGAAATAGCAAGAGGGGTGTTACAAATCCAGTCTCCCAAAAAGATTTGTGAGACGCTGAGGAGATAGAATCAATAGTTCTCTGACACGTCGTGAGCAGTTGAGGAGTAGTGAGGTAGTGAAATGCAGGGAAGGGTGACTGAGAAAGGACAGTTTAAAGTGGCTTTCACCAAGAGGTCATTCTACAGAGTTCCAGAAGGAGAGGTTATAAAGCCAGCAAAATTATATGAAGGTTGTGTGAAGTATCGTTTTTATGCTAAAGTCCACTTTTCCCAACCTCTGGGCTCTGAATCCCTGGGAGCTAGACTTACCATAAGAGATATGTAAACCCATATGAACTCCAAACTACCATTTTAAATAAAATACATACTATTCCCCTCATATATTTTACTGCTATTTTTCTCTTTTGTGTCAAAGCTGTAGCAATTAATAAATTATAATTTCTCATGCAGACATTTCTGAAAAGTAACTTGCAACTTATTGTCATTTTTTTCATTGTTTTAATTGTCAAATACCATGTCATGTGTTGGTAAATGGACCAGAATATAATTATCTTTTTATTTTCTTTAAGAATAGTCTTTGTTCTTAGAAATAATGGTAATTATCCATACCTAGTTCTTGGTAACCACTTTCCAACTTCAATAACTTGTTCTGATTATTTGAGGTTCAATAAATACAACCATAGTGGAGAGGAATTGAGAGGGAAGTCATGGAATATTCTGCTGTATCCAAACAATGCCATACTTGTTTGGTAATTGGTTTTCTTTGCATCAATTATTTCAGGCACCGTGACTGTTCCCATAAATATTTGTACACAGCTGGACATAATTCTGCAGTGCTTATTTCCCTGTTAAAACCTCTGCTCAACCCAAAGGACTTCCAACAAGTACTTGAGTGGAGATCCCTCCAGGTAATTGCAATAGAATCTGTATTTTCCTGTGAAAAGACTTAGCTTGATGGGTTAGGAGAAAAATAACATTAATCTAAAAACAGAGGGAAATGCTAAATAGAGAGATGAGTTGCAAAGACTGCCTGCCTGCCATTTTGACACACCCAAGACATTAGTCATTGGATCTACATTTTCAGTTAGGTTGTCCATAGCAAAGAAAAGTGAGTGTTATCCAAGTCAGTAAGGATATGGAGAAATAATTGCTACCGGCTCATCTTTCACCACCAACCCATTTCACAGCCTACTTAATAGCTCTCCAAAAGAGAAACTGAATAAGAACAAATACTCAACAATTGTTTGAGTAGGATGACAATTTTTCTTGTTTTATTTTGTTCCTGGAAACCAGAACAAGAGTATTTCTAGCCTAGTTAAGTCAATTAGAATGTGCATTCCCCTTCCCTACCTACCCCATTGCTGCCACCACCACCACCACCACCACCTACACACACACACCACACACAACACAACACAACACACAGACTTTTTTGTTTGCAAATATTTTTGTGGAGTTTAATATTTGAAAGAACTTTTTATCACATGGTATTCATCGTCAACTCAACAGCTGTGCTTTTGAAAACCAAGGACAACAGTTATGAATTTTTGTTCTTGGTGAAAATAGCAGAGGTGAATTTAAGACCAAATCCAACTACTCCACCAGAGGTCTAAGAGGCTCCAAATTTAGGAGAAATTTTAGAGGACTAAGATTCAGAAAGCCAGGCCTAAATCCAGCTCAGCTACAGCTGGGACCTAACCTAACCCAGTTGCTTTGGTAATCTGGGCCTCTGATTACTGGCACAAAATGAGGGTCTAACACTGGATGATGTCTATAGTCTCTTGCAGCTGTTGAATTCATTGTTTCACTGAGCTGCCTGTCCATTCATTCAAGGTCCTGAATTTCGTATTTTCCCAGGCAGGAGACAGCCAGGCTCAACACCGGTCTGGTCCTAAGAAACTGCGTAGGCCTCACATAAGGAATACAAGTTTAGTTCCTTTCTGCATTTGTCTTATCCTGTGATGAAAACCTAATTCAAACACTTATTTTGCCAAAGAAGGATGTCTGAAAAATACATGTGAAAATATAAGTAAGATTAGGCTATGTAACAGGCTGTATCAAAACTCCTAGCTGCTCAATCAAACCAGTAAAGTACCTGAAATATTTATTGGAAGGAAAACTGAAATAAATGACCCATGCAGTCAAAAAAGTTAGTTGGAAAGGTTAAAACAGACCAATAATTACCAAAATGTGTTCCGTAAGATGTTAAATGTGTCCCTGCTTTTAAAAAGGGAGAAAGAGAAGTGGTTATTGTGGTCAAATTTGTTTGGGACTAGATGGGTTAAATGAGTTAAGTAGATTTTTTTTTTCTACAGGACCTCTGAATATGGTATGAAGTTTTTCCCAAACTCACTGACCATGGAATCTTTCTCTCCCAGAACATCTCATAAGATCACTGTAAAAGACACTAAGATAAATAAGGGAAAAAATATATTGAGAAAACATGTTAATCTGTTTTCTGATATTCATTAATGAAATTGACATATGATCTTTAAGAGACACATCCAAAGTTGATATCTACTTGAGATTTTTTTAAGCTAGGAATAAAATCATTTGTTTCAAACGGACATTTGTCAAATGTCTAGATGATTCTCAAAATCCCTACTATTATATTCCAGGACAAATACGCTATGTGTACATTTAGAAAGTGGGCTTTGATATTTAAGGACTGAAGAGCTGAATAGAAATAGGAGAAAAATGATTTTTAAAGTGATCTATGTTTGTCTTCCATGGAATTTTTTCCATCTTTTTAAAAAGAAGTTCTTTGGCCAATTCTGGCATCTCTCGGGAAATTACAAGCCAGGGTAAACCAGGAGCCTGCTATAACACTTCATTCTTATGCATCATTTAAAAGGCATGTACGCTTCGTGTGATTCCAATAACACTAGGCATACTGAGAACGGGGGTTATGTTAGGACCCCATAAATAATGCTTCATCTCGTCACTTAGGTTTGACAAAGAAACCTTGTGGAAGAGAGAAGTTACATTTTAGAATAAGGTGTCCTACTTTGTGAATAAGTTGAAGACTTCAAGCCTACAACCACAAAGATGAGTAAGTCGATAAAACGACACTCTCACTTTAAAAAGAAGTTGAGACTGATTTTTTTTTTTTTTTTGCAGAACTGATGGTTGAGAGGATTGTCCACGATCCATAAGAGTATAAAGTACTACTATAAAAATGAAAGAGTCCTCCCAACCAAAGGAAAACGCTGAAAGTTAGTATAATAAAGAGATTATATTCAGACATTCAGGGAAAGTAAGTGCATCAGTTTAAGCCTATCCAATATTCAACTGTGTCTGGTAGGGCTCTGAGGTGAGCGTCACTGGGAGCATTACATAGGAGACCGAAATCCTCTTGGGTAAAACTTAAAAAAAAAAAAAAGAAAGGAATGAGGCACACATCTTTGTTTCAAGGATGATGCGCCAGAATCAAAGAGAAGATAAAACTTTAAGTATAGCACAATATCAGTCACTCATTCCCCTGGCCTCAGAACTCGCAGACTAAGGACTAAGCACCAGAACATGGGAACATCTACTAAAGGGCAGGTAAAAACAAGAACACCGCGGACAGATACAGAGTACACAAGGCAACTGCAGAATTTGGGCTAGTCTTACCCCCCCACAGTAGGAGATATTGATGGCTGATGCCATGACAGATTCTTCAACACACTCAGCAACAGGCACTGGCAGCTTGGGCATCAGACACCGTTACTTCTAGAATCATCTCCATAGAGTGGCACAGGCAGAAAAGCAGTTACTTTTCTTAACAGAAGGCAGTAGACAGAATATATGGAGTCAGGGTAGAAGAGAAAGAAAATAGAACATAGGATGCTATTTGGTAGTTAAAAGAATAAACTCACTGATTGTAGATGACACACATGTTTAAGAATGCTATAACTAGTAGACACGGAAGGGTGGTCTAGAGTTCTCACACAGTGAAACTGGAGCTGGGTCAGAGAAATACCAACTTGCAACAATCATAACATTCTATTTTTATCCCCATGCTGGTGAAGCCTGAGAATTAAGAATTACATAAGAAAGAATTGCATAATATTGAAACTGCTTGTATTGGAAGAGTCCTGGCTGGCTGTGGTAGTCTTTGTAAACAATGGAAAATCTCCTTTAATTGAATTGGCTTAAGTCTGGTCCATTGTGAGAGGTTGTGAATTTGATAACCTACTAAGGTCATCTCCCTAACCACCACAAATGTCCTAATGAATACTGCATTTTTTTACCTGACTCCCAAAGATCAGAACACTTTGGCTTCATCCTAGTTAAGTTTTGTCATTTCCAAGCTACATATTCTAGGCTGTTATTTAAAAAAGCATTATGATCATAGCCATAATGATATACTTGAATATTTTTAATAACAAAAAAAAAATAATTTTTATAAAGACAGCTCTATTTTTATAGCGTGCTAAGCATTTCAAAGTTCCTCCATTTGATCACATTATCCTATAAGAAGAGGTAAGATATTTGGCAGATAAGGAAACAAATCTGTTGAACTGGCCAAGGACAAGCAATTACTGAATGATAAAAATTGGGTTGAGAACGAACATCGCTGGACTACTAGTCCAAGCCAACTCACTGAACCATACCAGACCGCCTCCTCTCCAGCACCTTCTCCCAATCTTTGAGTCAATTCGACAAGCTCAAATGTTATTCATACCCACTAGACCAAAACAATCTAAAACAATGAGCTTCATTAAGCTGTATTACGAAGAAGCATTAGGCAGTGAAATCTCCCTAGGGATTTACATTCTTTTAAAGTCAAAGATACTGTTTTTCTTTGAGTTTTCAAACTTTGCTTTATTAGTGTCTTTAACAAAATGAATGCCAACATCAGTTTATTTGTTTCTCTCCAAATGCTCTTACAAAACATTCAGTGGTGTGTTCTTCTCAAGCTGTAATGCTGTTCTTTCCACGAGTTGCACAACCCAACTACCCAGCCAGAAGACAGACAAGGTATCCCCCATAGAGGTCCAGTTAGCCTGCCAGTTTATGCCTCCAGCTCAAGGAATGACCACATTGTAATAAAAATTAATTCACCAAAGGATAGAAATAGACAGTAAGGGGAAAAAAGACTTTCACAATAGTTAGAATGTTTGTTCCTCCCTTGACGAGGCAAATATAAAGGTTATTTCTGTTGTTGACCAGTCAATACAGACACACACATAAACATATCCAGTCTACCCCTCGTAAAAATAATCTCATTAGTCTCAGTCAGGGGAAGTTCCACATGACTTTTTCTTTCCCAAGGTTTATTGAAGATATTGCAGCACAGCAGAAAGATTCAAACAATTTCACGTGGTGTTTTAAAATTCATCCCAATTGTAGGCTGAGTGACCTGCAGATTGGACAGACTCTGTCAAAGTCCAAGAGCTTCTACAATTCCTTAGTGTCAGGAATGATCTCCTGATCCAGGCCTATGACCTCAGGAGCATAATTCTCTTTCCTTTGTCTCTCCTTCTCCTCCAGCTTGATGCAGATAATCTCTCACCAGGCCTCTCTGAATCTGCTCCATCAGATTGTAACACAGCCTGCTATCTGGTTGTGGAGCTTCTTGCCAGGAATATTGGTGATAGACCCACACAGAGGCTTGTTGGTATGGAAGTTGTTGCCCAGGAGAGTGGAGTACTCCTCAGTGATGACCTGGGCCACCTTCTTCAAGGTTTTGATGCAAACACAGCCCATGTTGTTGGGTCCCCGGTAAAAGAGCTCCATATGACTTGTCTTTGGAGATCAATTCAAATAACTCAATCTGATATAATTCTACCTACAGTCAACAGTCAAGAATTACAAGAACGATAAAGATGTTCACCATGACATGATATCTGGAAATTTCCAAAGTTTGTGTTACGTTTTGTTAGTGTAAGAGTTTTTACATTCCCAACACAAAAGAAACTACATGAATGATATTATTTATAATTATCTTCTCTTAAAAAATGAAATGTACTGTAATGCTTCCTTTTCCTTTTGATATTCTTCAACAGGTGAATAAAATGATTCATATTGAACTCATATTAGCTTTGCATTATCACAGATTTTTCTTCTTTTTTGCTTTTTCACCCCTGTGGCTGTACTTTAATATAACTTCATTAAATTCAAGGGACAATTTGGGAAATAAGATCTTATACATTCAAAGAGTCCTCATATTGAATTTATCCAAAGAATGCAAGTAATGACATTCTTAAAGCTTCGTCATGGATACTCTAAACCACACACAAGTCTTTGGTCTTCTTCATGATTATACTTGACAGAATTATCTAAACCAAAACATCCAGGATAATGAGAAACTCTTTTGATCTATAATGTTTTAAAATATATTTTGTTTGGGAATATAGGCATATATCATACATAGTATATATGCACTACACACACACACACACACACACACACACACACATAAAAATATATAAAAGATTCTTTTCAGAGGAACTTTCTTTTTGTTATTTCTTGATCATATAAAAAATACAATTTTATTTTGAATTAATAAAACCATTAGAGTATGTGTCAAAATCTCTCGAAATGTTTGTGATAATACAAAACACAGCAGAAATTCATTAATATCATTTTCCTAACAGCTAAAATCTAACTTTTTATTCATTCAAACTCTCTTTGTCTTTGTTACTGAGCTACCTAGATAGAGTTTTGGGTTTGTTTGTTTTTTTCTTTTTTGAAGGCCTAAAATTTTAGTCCTGGTTTTTCACCCAGTAGCTTTTGAGGTTTTCACAGGACTCAAGATTGAAGAATTTGTGCAAACAGAATGTCTTAGAACTGACTTCACAGGCATGTGGTGATTATACAACAGAATTTCTGCCTAGGGACTAGGGGGGATATATATTAAAAATATAGCCTAGCTCTTGACAGCAACTACAGTAGAAGGGCTGCAAGCAGAAACAGGAACACTTAAATATCTCTTTTGCTCCCTCTGCTGGTTGGTTTCATAAAATGAGGAATGGGTGCTTTGATCTCTTTCCAGAAATGTTGATGCATTTTCATTTTATCAGACTTTCAAAATTTGGGTGTCAAGACTTGTGTATTTGGTTTGTTATGACTGAGTTGTTGAGTTTTTTATCTTCCAAATTATAAATGGATATGAAATATTAGATAAAGATACCATGAAAATGGAAGTTCCATTAGCTAAACAGACCAGAGGTTATTAAGCATGGTACAAAAGGGAATGAATATATGACATCCTCAGATTAATATAAAATGACCTCAAAGAGGGTAAAAACACATATGTAAAATTACTTAAAAATAAGGTAGACTGTAATTAAAAACTAAACTCTATAATACTGACTACATGTTGTAGACTTCAGAGAGGGGGAACATTTCAAAAAATAGGAGATAGGAGTTGCATGAAGACTTAAAAATGAGTGATACAGAACACAAGCTAGAAAGTGATAGGAGTGGTTGTTGAGGGAGCAAGATGTACTATCGTCAATAATATGATCTTTGACTTTTCCACCCAAGAACAACCTTCTTCCTATACATACTATTTTGTAAACAATAGGAATAGCAACGACAGCACTCTCGTTACTGGCATTAAGAAAATATCTATATTCCAGGGGCGCCTGGGTGGCGCAGTCGGTTAAGCGTCCGACTTCAGCCAGGTCACGATCTCGCGGTCCGTGAGTTCGAGCCCCGCGTCGGGCTCTGGGCTGATGGCTCAGAGCCTGGAGCCTGTTTCCGATTCTGTGTCTCCCTGTCTCTCTGCCCCTCCCCCGTTCATGCTCTGTCTCTCTCTGTCCCAAAAATAAATAAACGTTGGAAAAAAAAGAAAATATCTATATTCCAAATTAAAACATGGGCATCCTTTCCTCAAAAGTGAATACCCATAATCATTCAGTCACGATAGCCATCTGTGAGGGATATTCAGTCTTTCTCTATTCCATTCAGTCACAAAGCCAGTTTTGATATGCTGCTACCAATGGATCAAACAATAAAGTTAATTCCCAATTATATACTCTCTATAAAAATACTAGAGAATGACTAGAAAGAAGATACACTTAAGACTATTGAAGGGTCCTTTCTCACCAAGACAAATCTTTCCTTTCACTTGAGGAGCTCTGATGCTATTATCTGATTCAGGTTAGGCAAGTGTGACGGGGACTGTGTATTTCCAGTGTGGTGGGCCACCCAGGCCACTGACAAACCCAGAGGGTTTTTAAGTAGGGCCTTAGGGAGATATCAACAATTGCAGTTCTAGAATCCCCAGGATCAATGAGCTACCTCCAAAGTTTTCTGTGTGTCAAACTATTAGTATCACTCTCATCCCGCTGATTATCATGGGAACCACACCACCTTACTTTCAGTTGAGTGTTGCTCTTTGGCCTCAGTCAACACGGAATGCCAATGCACATAGTAGTATCATCCCGGAATACAGATGATAGTCATTGCAGTCTTTTTCAAGAACGCTGCACTCCCCTCCCTAGTGAATTCCTTAATGTCTAATGAAGAATGTATTTCTTTTTTATTATTATTATTAATGTTTTCAGGAATAGAATTTAATGATTCATCACTTACATATAATACCCAGTACTCATCCCAACAAGTGTCCTCCTTAATGCCCCTTGCCCATTTAGCCCATCCCCCCACCCAACACCTCTCCAGCAACCCTCAGTTTGTTCTCTTATGGTTTGTCTCCCTCTCTGTTTTTATATTATTTTGCTTCCCTTCCCTTATGTTCATTTGTTTTGCATCTTAAATTCCACATACGAGTGAAATAATATATTTGTCTTTCTCTGACTCACTTCGCTTAACATAATGCATTCTAGCTCCATTCACGCTGTTGCAAATGCCAAGATTTCATTCTCTTCAATTACCAAGTAATATTCCATGGTATGTATGCATGTATATACATACACACACATACATCTTCTTTATCCATTCATCTGTTCATGGACACTTGGACTCTTTTCATACCTTGGTTATTGTTGATAGTGCTATAAACATTGGGGTGCATGTGCCCCTTCAAAACAGCACTCTTGTATCCCATGGATGGATACCTAGTAGTGCAATTGCTGGGTCATAACTAGTTCTATTTCTAATTCTTTGAAGAACCTCCATACTGTTTTCCAGAGTGGCTTCACCAGTTTGCATTCCCACCAACAGTGCAAGAGGGTTCCTCTTTCTCCACATTCTCGCCAACATCTGTTGTTGTCAGAGTTGTCAATTTTAGCCACTCTGACAGGTGTGAGGTGGCATGTCATTGTGGTTTTGATTTGTATTTCCCTGATAATGAGTGATGTTGAGCGTCTTTTCATATGTCTTTTAGCCACCTGGATGTCTTCTTCGGAAAAGTGTCTATTCACGTCTTTTCCCCATTTCTTCACTGGATTATTTTTTTTGAGTGTTGATTTTGATAAGTTCTTTATAGATTTTAGATACTAACCCTTTATCTGATATGTCATTTGCAAATATCTTTTCCCATTCCATTGGTTGCCGTTTAGTTTAGCTGATTGTTTCCTTTACTGTGTTATATCCTCTTGAGGAACAAAGCTGGGAGATACAAAATCTCCCTAAATTCTTCAGATTTATCTTTCTATGAGATACGATCTCTGGCATTTTAACTTCATTTGGCACATTCCATTGATGAGTCCAGGTTTGAGGCAATGAGGCAAATAATCAGAACCATTTCTAGGTGTTCAAGCTAGTACGTTGAATCTACCTATTTACTTCTACATTTATTGGCGCATCTATTCATACATTCAACAAATATTTATCCAGTATTCAGTAAGTGTCTGACAATATCTTAGGCACTGGAAATACAGCATGAATAGAGCAAACAAAATTTCTTGGCTTCCTGGAGTCTACATCTGATAGGAAGAGGGAAGACAATAAACAAATATGTTAAAGTATATAGTGCATTGGAAGATGATTAGCACAGTAGAAAGAAACAGAGCAGGTTAAAGAAAGTTGGGAGCACTTTAGTGGGGATCAGATTAAGCAACTCTGAGAGAATGACACTGAGTAAAGTGAAGAAGTAAGTGATGCAAATATCCAAGGGAAGAGCATGCCAGGCAGAGGGCATAGCAAATGCAAAGCCTCAGGCTTATGTAAGGTCAGCAGGGATGCCAGCGGCACCAGAACAGAGTGAGCAAGTGGGAGAACTATTGTTACATTATATTTTAGATAAACTCAGTTTCAGAAATAGAAGAGAGTACAAGTCCCAGTTTCCTCCCTCTCAAAACTCAGTTTCAGATTTGTTAATAAAGTGTGCTAAGACTTATTTTATATTAGTAAATACTTCATAGCAACCAGCTTATCACCAGTTTTCTAAAATATCTGGGTTAAATTAACAAGAGTAATTCAAAGCTGTTCTTTCCAACAGTCAACTCGTAACAAGTTTATCAATTGTCTATTATGACTCTCTCTAGTCATCACAAGCTATGAGGGAATTATCACCATGAGCCGAGTATTACAAAGTAGGAATATAATGCTAAGATTTAAGCACCATGATCAAAGATAATTAAAGTTTCTTTTCAAATAAAGCAAAGAGCTTATTAAAAAGCCTGGCAATATCTTCTAACTTGTCAGTAAACATATATATTTTTTATAGTCTGGCTTTTCTATTTTTAATTGGCATGCTTTAAGAAAAACATCCAAGTCATAGCTTTTGAATGGGGAAATTAATTATTGATTGGCCTCTAGGCAAATAACTTAATTAAAGCTATATGCTGAGTGCCTGGTTAGTTTAAAAAATTGAATACAGAAATTCATTTCTTGTTTGAAAAAATTTGTGGTTCACCTCAGTTCTTAAAATAGATTATATTTTGTGGAAACAATAAGTTCTAATATGGAATAAACATTCATTAATAGTCAATAATATCAATATCTCCATTTTTACATAGCAATGCCTCATTGAATAAACCAGAGCTGCAACCTCTTGTTAATGGATGATGTGACAGAGAAATGACTTTTTCTATAATGGTTTTCCAAAGGTAATCTGCTGATCTAGAACTAATTATTTATAGAGAGAAATTAAGTAAATCAAGATGGAAATGACAGAAATTCTTAAACCCCATTTCAGTGGTAAATTTTCATTTTATTAGTTGAATCTAGTGTATGTTTGCTATGTACCTATCCCTAACACTGCATCAAATTATTTACAACATAATCTGATGTCACCATCATAACAGGCAGATATTATTATCCCCGTTTTACAGATGAGGAAACTAAGGGTCCAAGTTAGATGGACCTTCCTGAAATCATACATATAGAACCCTCCAATCCTACGTGACCACACCCCAAGCTGACCCTGTCATTCTCTCTGACTCCTGGCACCAGGAGCATTTTCTTCAATGCCTTTATTATTTTCCCTTATCACCTTCCTACATTTCCTACATTTTTTTTCAGGTTACTATTGATTAAGAAATCCATTCACAGGGTGCCTGGGTGGCTCAGTTGGTTGAGCGTCCAACTCTTGATTTCAGCTCAGGTCATGATCCCAAGGTCATGGGATTGAGTCCCATGTTGAGCTTTGTGCTGAGCATGAGCATGGAGCCTGCTTGAGACTCTCTCTCTCTCTCTCTCTCTCTCTCTCTCCCTATGTCCCTCCCCCTCACTCACTAGCACTCACTTGTGCGCTCTCTCTCTCTCTTTCTCTCTAAAAACAAAAAGAAAGAAATAAAAAAAGAAATACGTTTGGGGCACCTGGATAGCTCAGTCAGTTAAGCATCCGACTTTCAGCTCAGGTCATGATCTCACAGTTCGTGACTTGGAGCCCTGCACTGGGCTCTGTGCTGACAGCTCAGAGCCTGGAGCCTGTTTAAGATTCTGTTGTCTCCCTCTCTCTCTCTCTGCCCCTCCCCTGCTCATGCTCTGTCTCTCTCTCTCTCTCTTTCAAAAATAAATAATAAACATTAAAATAATTTTAAAAAAAGAAATACATTCACAACAGGAAACTATTCTGTTATCTTGTAAGCATCAAATTGGCCTATACGACATTAAGAAATAAAACAAATGAACAATTGCACAGTCATTTTTCACAGTCAAGATTTAAACAGTGAAATTTTCTTCATAGTTGTGTTTGTTTTTAACAGAACATAAAAGCATATCGAGATTCATGCAGGTATGGGGGAAGCAATCTTTTGCTTCAAATACTAAAGAAAACTCTTGTATATATATGTTCATGTACAAAACTTCATGAAACATAATATTAATGTTTTGGATTAATATAATTACAACTAGTGCTATTCTTGAGAAGAATATCTGTTTCTTAGTCTTAAAGTACTATTACTGTTATTTGGAAATATTATTATTAAAATTTAGACAAAATTTAGTCATATTTTTTCAAGTTTTAGATAACTAAGTAACTTCCAAATAATATTTATATTGATTAATTGTTTTTAAAAGGCCCACCTTAATTAGCAAGCCCTTAATGGAAAATATAGATACATTAAATAATTTCAACCTTCCCAAATCTTAGAACTATAATTTCACACAGTCCTATAATTTTCTTATATGCCAAGGAAAACTGTTCTGGTAACCTCATCTCATTCCAGCAAAATTCTATCACTAAAAAATACACCTCCATAAAAGACAATCCACACAAAAACAGTTCTATTCCTTTTACACATGGAAATCAGTTTCTCTCCAAAAACAAAACTAAATGGAAAACCACTTTTTGGTAAAAAAAAATATACATATAATAATAATACAGTTTTAAAAACTTGGTCAAATATTTTAATCTTTACATTAAATGCTTTCCATTATCTATTTGTGAAATCTTTAACCAGATCCCAGAATAGGACTTGCCTCTTGGTTTAATTATCCTGTTTAGAATCTTCAAATTTCTCTCTTTGGTGAATATAAGAGGTACAAAATTAAGGGCAGAGGTCTCTGAGTTTTCTCATAGAGATTTATCAGTCTCCTTTGGCTCTGTCTGTAAAGGACTCAGGACGAAAATAGACTAAACTGATGAATAAGGAAAAGGCACCTTGGGGCCACCAGCTGCACATGAGCCAGGATTAGACAGGTGCTAAAAAGCAAGCTCACCATTGTGTTCACAACAATGTCTCATATGTATCCAGCACTGCATACATTTCCTCTTTTAAGCTTCCTAAGAAGTCTAAATATAAAGCAAAGCAAACATTTCCATCCCCATTTCCCCATGAGGAAAATGAGGCTCACAGTGATTTGAGTGACTTGCCTGATTTTACCAGCAGTACCAAGGCTTGAAGCCAGGTCTCTAATTCCTTGTAGACTCCATGTCACTGCACTAGATGCCTTCTATGAAGGAATAAACCAAAAGATAAGCAGTTACATCATATAATCCTTTTCCTAGCTGAGTAAAAGTATTTTACTCCACAAAGGCATGTGTCCAGGTGACAGTGATGGCTAAATTACCACTAAGATTATAGAACTACTAGAAGAAGGAGGCTATGAAGGGAGGGACAGTAAAACTTTACATGAAATATTGAAGGTTTGGTATTGGCTGCATACTCAAGATACAATTTGTGATGTCTTCATGATGAATTGATGGTTTTATGACTATAAAACATTCAGTTTTATCTATGATCTGTCTTCATGTATTTGCTTTGAAATAAATATTGTTTGGTGGTAACACAGTCACATCAGGTTTCTGTTAACATGTGTAGTTATGTTATGTTTGTTATGTTATGTTAACATGGTGTATTTTTTTCCATCCTTTACTTTCAATTTAGCTGTGTCCTTATATTTAAGATGTGTCTCTTATAAGTCACATGTATTTGGATCTTATTTTGATATATTATCTCCATAGTCTGACTTTCTCTGCCTTTTAATCATAGGATTTAGTCCATTTACATTTAATGTAAGTACTAATACAACTGGGCTTAAATCTATCATCTTTCTATTTGTTTTCTATTTGTCTTTTCAGGGTTATTTTCTTTATTGTTTCCTGACAAACTTTGAGTGAAATGTTTTGAGTATTTTTGTTTTGTATTACACCTCTTATTTTCTATTAACTTTTTAGCTATATCACTTTGCATTATTCTTTACATAGTTTCTGTGATGATTATAATATACATCCTTAATTTGTCATAGGACACCTGAATTAATATTATATCACTTCATAAATAATGTAACAACCTAACAACAGTATGATTCCATTTGCCTTCTTCTATGTGATATTCTATGTGAAATTATTCTCATACATTTTGCATCTATATAAATTATAAACTTTCCAGTTCTTTGAAACTATATTTGCTTTATATAATCAATAGTCTTTTAAAGAAATATTATATATAATCTTTATTTACCATATATTTACTTTTTCCAGTATATTTTTTTTCCTTATTACAGATCTGACTACCACCTGGGACCTTTTTTTTTCAGCCTAAAGAACTTCCTTTAGTATTACAGTTGACCCTTGAACAACACAGGGTTGAACTGCTTAGGTCCACTTATGTACAGATATTGTACACTATTATAAATTCATTTTGTTTCCCTTATGATTTTTGTAATAACATTTTCTTTTCTCTAGCTTACTTTATTGTAAGAATACAGTATATAAAATACAAAATATGGTTTGATAGACTGTTTGTTATTGGTAAGGCTTACAGTCAAAGTAGGCTATTAGTAGTTAAAGTTTGAAGGGAATCAAATGTTTTACACAGATATTTTACTATGCAAGGGGTCAGTGCCCTTAACTCCCACATTGTCCAAGGATCAATTGTATGTACAGTATAAACTTCTGGTGGGAGTTTCTCCCAGCTTTTGTATGTCTGAAAAAGGCTTAAATTAAAACTCATTTTTGAAAACTATTTCTGCTAGGAATAGAATTCTAAGTTACAGTAGGTTTTATCTTTTTTACTACTTTAAAGATGTAATTCCATTATGTTCTGGCTTCTGTTGTTTCTGATTACAAGTTATCTTTATTCTTACCTTGTTCATCTAAATGTATTGTATTTTTTTTACTCTGGTTACTTTATAATTTTTCCCTTTATCTTTTGTTTTCAGCAAGGTCACTATGAAGTGTCTCTGTGTAGCTTTTTTGTATTTACCCTGTTTGTGGTTCACTGAACTTCTTGAATAAGAGAAGTAACAGTTTTAGTCAATTTGAAAATTCCTGGCCATTATTTATCAACCATGTGTCACACTCCTTCCTCTTCTTCTGGAACTCTAATTCATGAATGTTCATTTCATTCTGTCCCAGGGTTCTGATACTCTCTTCTGTTATTTGCTAAATTCTTTTTCCTTTCTGTACTTGAGTTTAAATAATTTTTACTGACAGATTTTCTAGTTCACTAATTCTTTGTTCTGTCCAATCTACTCTTAAGTCCATTGAATATTTTTTCATTTCAGATACTGTAGTTTTCAGTTCTAACACTTATATTTGATTCTTTTTTTTTTTAAGTTTCATTTTATTTATTGACATCCTTCATCTTTTCATCCATTTTGGTCAACTTCATTTTTCTAAATTTTAAGCATACTTAAAATATTTCAAATTCATTTTTCTATTAACTCCAACATCTCTATGAGTGTGCTTGTTTTTTATTTTTATTATGAACCATATTTTCTTGCTTTTTTGCATGTCTCTCAATTTTTATTTTTCATCACTCATTGTGTAAGAAACAATAGTCAAGACTGAAATAGGTGACATTTTCCACAGAAAAATCTCCCCTTTTCTTTGGCAGACATCTAGCGAGGCTGATCTCTTTGACCTAATAAGGAGTTGAATAGTGTTGGGGCTGGTTTTCTCCAGCAGCTTGTTTTAGTTCACTTCTAGTTTCAAGCATCTTACTGATAGAATTAAGTATGTCCTTCCATGGGGATTTGGGATCTAAGTACCCCATGAAATCTCTTGTTTTCCAGCCTAGCTCTTAAGCTTCCACGTAGCTGTTTATTCAGCAGAAATCCTATAGAAGAATATTTGAAGGTGGGATGGATAAGCTCTGTGTTTGTATCTCCATGGGACTCCAATCTGCCATGACCCCACACTCAGAATCATTCAAAGTTCAATTGGATTCATAGCTTTTTGATGGCTTTAAGGAAAATACATTTCTTTGTAGTTTACCCAGTTCATTTTTCTCCTCATTGTTATGTCATAAGCAGTGATATTTTGTGACCCACTACATTTTAACTGAAAGCAGAACCAACAGTAAGAAATGTAAATGACATTCAGCCAGGCCTGAGTCAACTGCAAAAGGTTTACAACTTAGGCGGGCATTATTATATAGATAGAAGCATACACTTTTCCTTTTAAATGGATTGATTGAATAAAGAGAAACGTAGGCTATAGATAAAGAATATCTTACAGGACATTACCAAAAGAGGTCATAACTATTCTTTTAAATTATGCAAAGAGAAAAATCCCTTTTGGTATTGAATCATCCAGCCATTTCATTGTTTTGATACAGGGATGAATGTGGTGGCCACTTAAGGTATTTTCAGTCCCATGGTTCTAGAATTGATGAATCTCTTTCAACCAAAGCCCTGCAAAATTGTATGTGAATGAAAAGAAAGAAGGCCAAAAGAAGCAGTAGAGAAAAGTAAAAGATGAAAAGAATTACTAATTATTTTTAACAGAGGAGGAAAAATAGGATGATAATAGTCATTTTAATAAACACATTAATGAATAGTAACTGTATACAGGGAACTGTGTATGCTTTACAAATATTTTTACTTATGGAGTAGGAAGTGAAGGTTCAAAGGAATTAAGTAATGTGCCAACAGTTATACAAATAAAGAGTGACTGAGTCAGAATCTGAACTGAAGCCTGACCAATGCCAAAATATATGCTTTTTCCACTACAATGTACTGTCTTCCTAAAACTTTAATGAACCCTTACAGATATCCTTAGCTCTGGCAGTTACAATCAACGGTATAGATTTAGACGATGATATTATACATGATATCACTTCAGTAAAAGCAAAGATCCTAACTGATATCTGGTACATCTATTTATACCAGCTTTACAATATTAGATTACATTTTTGTATTTTGAAAAAAACTACCCTCCTAATACTTAGTAACAGTTTCCTTCATTATTTAATTTTTCTTAATATCTGTACTTTTAAAAGGAAATATTGTTCCCAATCCTTCAGAGCTTTGTGAAGAAAACATAACCAGAATATAAAATTTCACATGCAAATGGAGGAGAAATAAAGAGAACGGAAAAAATATATATTTCAGACTCTAAACATCCAGGGGAAAAAAGTCCCTTAAGAAGTCATCTTTCACTGTTAATGACACCAATGACCAGTTTAGGTCAGTGACCTGCAACTTAGGCAAGAAAACCTCTTTTTTCTTTCCTTTTCTTTCACCTACATCCACTCATGCACTTTAATTCCTTAGCATCTCACACCCCTTGCACTTCTCTCTCCCTCGCTCTGCCTGGTAACAATATTTCTCCAGTCTGACACGTCTCCTTTTTATCTATTTTTCACTTCAAGCTCATTATTCTTTGCATGACTTTACAGTTTCCTAAGCCTCCTCCAAGTCATACTCACTCCTTGTTTAGACCTTCGAACTTTCAGACGTTCATCAGTGCCTCACTGTACTTGGCAATATGCAACTTTTAGTCATTCAACATGACTTAGTAACCATACACACTTTCAAACCTGCACATGCAATCAGATGAATTTGTGGAGAGAAAGAAACACGTGTGTAGAAATATGTGAGAAGGTATAACCCTTGGGAAAATAAAGTTTTCATGTGCCAATCTGTTACTCACAGCAACTTCTCCACTAAACCTGTAAACTATTGTCGAAGGATTTTACTTTATTTTCCTTGGAGATAACAGTTTCTAAATTGTTCAGACATGATTTAGGCTACTCATAATTTTTATCCGAGTTCATTAGATGACAAACTAATGAGTGAAATCATCATTATTATTTATTTCCATCAAGTAAAATCTGGTAGTTTCCTGAATGACAAGGTGGACAATAGGAACGAAATACCAGGCAGTATTAATGTAGGATAAAACAAATAGTTTTACTATAAATAGTAATATTTAAAATAGTTTCCTTAAATCAATTATTAGCTTCCCAAATCTGACTACATAGACATCATTGACTGTACATAGCAAAGAAGCAGTGAAACAATGCAACCAAGATAAACATAGTACTTATAGGAATGACTGGTTTACATCTCAGTAAGGAAGAATAAAAGGCATCCGTACTTTATTTTACAATGACAATTATAAGTAAGTGCAAAGATAGGAAAACATATTAATCTAAGCCCCAAAGTTACATTTATCACAACTCAGATGCATCTTGTGGGGTGAAGGTGTTAAAAGGTGAGAAAAGCTCTTCTATTAGATCTGGCAAGTGTGCTATTAATTTAAGAGTGCAACCCAAGATCTATAATTGCTTTTGAAAATACCAGGTAGCAGAGTACATTAGCTGTCAACAGACATCTGCTAACAGAGGTAATTAACATCAGGCTCATGAATTCAAAATAGACATAAGATCAGCCACGTAGCAGCAAGTAAATGTTTCACTGGGACATCAGACCATCTTAGCCTTGCTTGAAATTTTCCTTAGCTAAACTCTCCTGGCTTATTATCTAAATTGTCTGATTCATAAAAGTGTGACATATCAAAGTTCACACTAGTGGGATGATTTTAAAAACTGAGGTCACTGAAATATTTGCAGTCAAATACCAGGTGTCATGTATCCAGAAATAACCTAGTAACAGAAAGGGGAAAATGACTAAACAGTCAAAATGATCATCACAAAATCCATCTTCTAAAGCCATAAAATAATCTTGTAAAATAAACCACTCAGCATCTATTTGCTATTATTTTAAACACCTTTCAAAAGATTTTTAGAATAGAACTTCAGGACCCATATTTGAAAGTGGACAGTTACACTCAGAACAGAAATAAAAGTCAGGTGACATTCGACAGTCAGTCAGGAATAGAAGAGAGAAGAATCATAAAGAGAACACTAAGAATACAAGCATGGGAGTTGGAGTCCACTTAGTTCAAGTAGCAAACTAGACTATTTCACTAATCCTGACCCTTGTGTTCTTGTTGCGATTATAACACATTGGATTACGTTCACTTTAACACATAGATAATAGCAGTAAGATTCTTTTAAAAGAGTCGACTTACAAGAAAACTAGAGAAAGAATCAACCATTTTATTTTTTACATCTAGGATATTTCTTGCATTTAGTATTCAGATGGCTTCTAACAATTCCTGAAAGATCCATTTCTTCTCAGAAACAGCTCAGGTGTGTGTCACAGTCATCTGAGAATCCCAGACAGTAAGGCCCACTTTAGTCTTCCATGAGACTATTGTCATAGGTGCCTGTACATATATGTAATTGGAGAGCTACAGGAAATATACACATAAATGTTAAAGATTTAAAATTGCAGCATGTTGACATGATGCTTTCATCATAATGTTAACATATATACTGCTTGAGTTTTCTGTTCAATTACACTTGTTGCTTCATTTAGCATAAAGGTGTAGGTTAAAAATTAGTATATACTGAACATCACTAGTTATTATATAAGTACAGATTAAAACCACAATGAAATACTGTCCAGGATGGCTATATTTTAAAGAAAAGGGGAAAGAACAAGTGCTGGGAAGACTGTGGAGAAAACTGGAATCCTCATACACTGCTGGTGGGAATGAAGAATGGTATGGTAACTGTGAGATCTGACAGTTCCTCAAAAAATTAGTTACCCTATGACCCAGAAATTCTACTCCTAGGTACATGCCCAAGAAAGCTGAAAACATATGTTCACACAAAAACTTGTACATGAATGTTCATAGGGACCTTTTCATAATAGCAAGAAGTGTAAACAATTCAAGTGTTCATCAGTTGATGAATGAACAGACAAAATGTGGAACACACAGCAGAATATTATTCAGCTATAATAAGTAATGAACTACTGACACATGCTACAACATGGATAAACTTTGATAATATTGTTAAGTAAAAGCCAGATACAAAATTCCTATATATTGCATGATTCCACTAACAGAAGGTCCAGAGTAGGCAAACCCATGCAAATAAAAAATAAATTCATGGTTGCCAGAGGATGAAGGAGAGAAGAATTGGGTATAGGGCTTACGTTTCAAGTGACAAGAAACATTCTAGAATTAGTTATGATGGTTGCACACTATTGTGAATATACTAAAAGCCATGGAAGTGTATAATTTATCATAGTCAAAATGGTGAATGTTATGTTGTGTGAATTTTGTTTCAACAAAAAGAGAAGAAATCAGTATATGGTGCAGTGTCTCCATGCCATCATTTTCCAACTCCACTGTGTTTAAATGCTCCCACTGATAATTAAATACATTCAAAAAGGGAATTAACGTTCAACTCTCTGATCTGAGCAGCAGGATCCTTCAGAATACTTCATAAAGTTTCAATTCCCAGATAATACATTTTACTTTACTCCACCCTATAAAAGATTTAAAGGGTGGAAGACTTTAATGCAGAACATTTTATCTACATGATAATAATCTACCATCCACTTAGATTCCTTTTGGCAGAGGGAAAACTGTTTCTCTAATGTTCTACGTAGTCTTAGAAACAAAGGAATGAAAGGTAAAGCTCACGGTCTAATTTCATATATATAGGACTAATATATATAGGTGGTCAATATTTATTGTGCCATCTATACAACATATTTCAAAGGAGGCAACTCAGAGTAGCTAAGTGTTTTCTAAGCAGGACCCTCCAGTTCCCCTTCTTTAGACAAGTACTTTGTTTCCCCTAAATTTTAAATTGTCTTAAAATTTTTTTTCAAAAAAAAAAAAAAGACTGTTGTTGGATTTTCTAAATCTTACTAAGGCAAAGAATTAAAACATTAAAACATTATCTTAGGGTTAATGGATATAGTATTTTACTAAGAGTTTTAACTTTCAGGGAAACAATAATAATAATCATTTAACAATGCATTAACAATGGCCAAAACATTACCCTAGTTTGTGTTTTTGAAAGTCATAGATGGTTAGAGCAATTCATTTTGCGAAATGAATAGAAACCCAGTGTTGCAATTTTATCTGCACAACCATAGCATTTCTTCAGCTTCTTCAGGATCATCAGGCTGTTACAAGGCAAGACATCCCAAATATTGCAGCATAACCTGCCTACATGATCCCCTGGTAAACCGGACATACATTGTGTCCCCATCTCCTAAGTAATGTTGTCTGTATTTGCTATATCTTTTCAAATCAAAATTGCTCCTCAACTCGTGGCAACGGAGTGACAAGAGTATTTGCCTCTGACTCTTCATCTGCTCTTCTCAAGAGCTAGAAGACAGAGAGAGAAGCAGGAGATAACGGAGGGACACAAGCACTTGACTACTCAGAAATCGACAAGGCTGGTCCATCACTGTGTTTTTTTATTTTTAAACAAAATAATCTCTATTTGCTCAGCACACACTCCTGACCCTTCTCTTCACTCCACCTTCTACTCTGATGCAGTTATGCTGGTAATGGAAGAAGGGGAGGTGCACCTTTCTCTGTATGAACAGAGAATGAGAAGGAGGAGTGAGAAGGACCCCAATGGAGAAGGAAATGGGGGAGAAAGGAAAAGGAAGGGAACAGAAGAAAGCACCAATGCCAGAGTGCGTGGTTTGTGGTCAGTGTTATCCCTCTGGCTCCATCTGTAGGAGTGTCAGTAGGATACATTTTTTGGTTTGGCGTACCCAGCATTCCTTCCCCACCTTTAGGCATCAGTGGCCAGTACCTCACCCCATCCCTTTTCTGGCTAAACTGGTCTTCCTTTGTGTCACGTGGTTCTGCTGGGCTGTAAATCACCCTCACAAAATAAAAATGAGATTTCTCTTTCTCTCACATACAAACACTTATGTATAGGTGGGCACATGAGCTGAGCTCAGCTAATTAGATGCTCTGCAGAGATTTTAACTCTAAAGAGGACACGCCCACAGGGGCAGAAAGCAGCACCCCGAGGTTTGGGCCTCAAGGTTCTGAGGCTGATGTCCCTGTAGCTCTCCAAGTTTTGTCTCTCCTAAATCCTGATTTTTCAAATCTTCTTTTAATTCTCTGAGCAATCCATTAATATCCCTTGTATATACCTTTTCCTTGCTTGGCTTGGATCACTTTCCTTTGCTTACAGCAAAGAACCTGAACTGATGTGCCAGGACTCACATTCAGAGGATTTTGAGGCAAAGGTAACTTGTAGAAGTAGCCTTGGATTTGGGTGGGGAAGGTGTTGAGGGTTGTGATGGTAAAAAACAAAACAAAACAAAACAAAAACTAGTCTTGGTTTAACCCAGATTCTTTATGTAACACTGAGCAATTAGAACACCTCTCTGAAGCCCATATTTCACTCTACAAAATAAGGAGTTGAGCTTAGAGACATTTTTTTCCAGCTCAAAAATTCAACAGCTTTAATGAATGAAAGGGAATTGACTGGAAGACAGGAGTGTAGTGTTTGGCATGGATCAGCTTTGCCAATACAACTTCAGAGGACTTGAGGGAAATTTTTTGAAAGAATTGTGGGTTCTTTAGCACTGCAGCCCTCTCCCACTGGGAGGGCTCAGCTATCAGCTGACCTGCTGAAAACTGCTGCCAAAGAGAGCTTTAGCCAACAGGACCACCTGCCAAAGTCCAGGGCCACATCTATGCTGACTAAAGAAAGCCAGTTAAAGGGACTGCTGCCTCGAACCTGTGCCAGGGTCCCACCAACAGCTACCATTTGTAGACATGGGTGTGCGCCTGTGGTTACCTTATGACTCTGAGGTGTCCAGACCTTGCCATCTTAGTATGAATCAGTCTAAAAATTTGAGTGAGAAAAGAGAATGCAAGCTTTTGCATATATTTCTTGAGGGGAATGAACAGAAGCTCCCTACCAGTAATCTTTGCGGTATTATACCCAGATGATGTGTACAAGGGAAAGCAGATGGATCTGTGACAATCTCCCCAGGACTTTGGATCCCAGTATGCTGCACCCAGGTGTTTCTTTTCAGGCAGCTCACAATGCAGGACCATGGAACAACTATGCCATGGTAGCACAAGAGAAAAACCAAGGGTGGAAGCTGTCACACTTCCCAAAGAAGAGCCTGGAGAAAGGAAAGTAGAAGTTTTCCCAGAAACAATGAGCCAACTTGCTCCAACAAACAATAATAGTCTCAAGGCACTCTTAACTCCAGAAAATGTGAAACAAAATGGAATGGTGATTCAGGGCACCATCTTATGTTCTGCTGACCTTGTGGTTAGAGGAACTGCGGAATGAAAAGATGGTTCTGAAATTAAGACTTCCCAAGCTAAATGGGACCTCTAGAAAGTAGAACTTAAGAAAAAGATGTAGTAAATTTTGGAAATTTCTCCTGTATTTCCTCTCTTCCATTCTTAAATGACACCAAAGCCCCAGGTAGCACCAATGAACAGAAGGCTCAATTTCAAGCTAAACATATAACAGTGTTTGTTCTCAAAGTAAGCTGTGTGGATACATGTGGGACCATAATAGCCTACTTGAAGCTTGTCAATGACTATCAGATCAGGTTGAGAAGACCTAAACTTCACAAAAATAGACAAGAAATAGTTAGCAAACAATAAAGAAGAAGAACACAGATTGGTATTTCTTCTTTATTCCCAGCTACTAAAAATGAGTAAGAAGGAATAAAAGAGATAGATATTTATGAGTATAACCTACACACCAACACTAAAGGATTTCCAAATTTTGAAGGGAAAGCTTCTAGATGTCACTCATCCTGGATATTATATTTTACTACCTAAATTCAAATTACAGGGGGGTGTCTCGGTGGCTCAGTCAGTTAAGCATCTGACTTTGGCTCAGGTCATGATCTCACGGCTCATGGGTTCAAGACCCATGTCAGGCTCTGTGCTGACAGCTCAGAGCCTGGAGCCTGCTTTGGATTCTGTGTCTCCCTCTCTTTGTATTCCTTCCCCACTCGTACTCTGTCTCTCTCTCTCTCTGTCTCAAAAATAAATAAAATATTAAAAAAATTTTTTAAATAAAAAATAAATTCATATTATAGGAGTCCTTCCAAATTGAGGCAGCATAGGTAAAAAGGCATTTTGCTGTAAGCAATAACCAGAGTGCATTCTAATGGAAGCACAGTAAATCCCCTTCATTGAATGGACCTGGGTAGTAGCAACTGAAATAGCTAAAGCATCATTTTGAACACTGTGTTCTATGTAAATGAGTTCATTGAGATATTAATAGGTATTTTGCAAACAGCGCTCTGTGATCAAATAATTTAAAGATTTTCACTTCATGGAGATGTTCAATTCATATTACCATTTCAAAGACTCTGGGAAGGCCTGCTTTCAAATAGTTTATTTGTCTTTATATAAACTAGTGTTTCTAAAAATTGTTTGGTTATGAGACTAGTTTTTAATATAAAAATTATTTAAAATTTTTTGGAATAGTTCTCCAGAGAATATAATTTAGGGAACATACCTATAGAAATGAATGAAGTTTATCTAAAGGCTAAACTTTTAACAACTATAGACCCAGAATTCCAAGTTAAGCCTGAACTTCAGTGAATGACTTTGGAGTGTGACACCACTTGAGAAGCAAAGTTCTGATTTTGTTTCAGCTACTCACCGGCTTTGTTATTGGACAACTTAACTTTCATGAATCTTAGTCTTGAAGAGGGAGAACAACATTAAGTAAGATATATGTAAGTAAGGTTTAGCACTATATCCAGCACATAGTAAGTCCTCAAAATGGTAACTATTACAATTAGAGAACCAGTGGTTAATAAAGAATTGGTTCCATAAATAGAGAAAAAGACCTAGACAGAACTAGGACAGAATTTCTGTAAGAAAGCCCATTTCCCCGGTGCCCGAATAAAGGATTAGTGTTTAACAACAGATCTGTAGGCAGGCATACATTAACATCATGTTAAGCGGGATAAATCAAACAGAGAAAGACAAATACTTTATGATATTACCTATATATGGAATCTAAAAAAGCCACACTGGCAAAAACGGAAGTAAAATCTGGTTACCTGGGTGTAAGGGGTAGGATATAGATAGAATGTTCTTTTAGGATACAACTTGAAATGAGAAGTATGTAAATAAGTTCTAGAGATTTAATGCACAGTACAGTGAAGATAGACAGCAAAATTATGTTATAATCATCAAACTTGCCAAGAGACTAGAACTTAATTATTCCTAGCACTAAAAAGAAATGCTAATTATGTAACATGATAGAACCACTAAGTATTGCTACCATGACAATCATATTATAATATATAAATGGTACCAAATTTATTAAAAAGTCTTCATACTCACTTCCCTGTGTGGGGGGGGTGTATGGAATGTCTTCTCTCTGAGGTGTGCATAGAGCTTGTTTCTCAGCTCCCTCAGAACCCTTATCTGGTGAGGTCACTAACCTCTCAGGGCTTCCATGATCACCTTACACAAAATGGCAACAATCACCACCACCCACCCAGAACAGCAATTTTTCTCCACAAGCACCAAACACCACCTGACAAAATACAAATTTACTTGCTATTTGTTTATTATCTGTTTCTCCTACCAGAATAAAAGGTCTATGAGGCCCATCTCTTTTTTTTTTTTTTATTCCTTATGGCTTCATCCCCTTGAGTAGTATCTGACCCACAGTAGGTATTTATAAATATCTGAATAAACATTTCGAAGGTAAGTATCTTCTTTTCACCCCCTCTCATTAGTTTTCTAGGGACAAAAGTAAACACTAGATCCCATTTTTTAAAGTCACTGTTATAAATTTTTTTTAATTTTTTAAGTTTATTTATTTTTGAGAGAGACGAGAAAGTGATGGGGGGGTGGTGTAGAGAGAGAGGAAGAGAGATAATCCCAAGCAGGTTTTGCACTGTCAGCACAGAGCCGACGCAGGGCTCGAACTCACAAACCATGAGATCATGACCTGAGTAGAAACCCAGAGTCAGACGCTTAACCAACTGAGCCACCCAGGCACCCCTAAAATCACCGTTATGGTTCTTATGTTGCCTTTTTTTATAAAAATATTCTAGAGAGTCAAGATGAAACTTAAAACCTTAACTTAAAATTCAACCCTACAACATTAATTTAGGCATTTGTCCTTATAAATTACAAATTTATCCTTTATGTTCTTTCTTTAAAAATTGCACAAAACCTACACGATTAACTCAAAAACAGTTGCCAAGATTACATATAGTTAACCTCACGAATTTCCCTACATTCCTCAAATTTTAAACAGAATAATAAAATGGGACTTTGCCTTTAAAATTATTAAGCTCTTCTTCATCCCACCTAAACCCCTAACCATGTAAGCTAAGCAAAAAAGTATCTGTAAAGAAACTGCCCAATGAACATGTTTTATTCTACAATCCCCTTATCTATAGAAAAGTTTTGCCTTACCCTGGTTAATATCTCATGTGGGCTTCCTCCAACCCTTCTATCCAGCCATTCTTGGGCTGCATCTCCTTTGTGATGATCTAGCCTGTGGTGAGTATGTCTGCCTTCTTGATGTGCTGAAACCCTAATAAAAATAGAGTCCGCATTTTGTAAAAGGAAAGAGTTTGGCTTTTCTGTGGCATCAGCCTGTATGCCAGTGTCCCCAGTGTCCTCTCACTGTCCTTCCCACTGCATCTCAGAGCTTGAATTTCCACGTGGCAAAGTCCAGTGCATAAAATCAGTGGATGCACATTGAAGACTACTAGAGAACCAGAAAAGGTCTGACTTCTTCTAAGATATATTACTGACATTTTTCTAACTGAATAGAGATTATTCAGTATCTTTCCCTGAGCATAATGAGATGATTTACGACACACACCAGCCTAGTCTAGTAATAGAGAAGAAAGGGTAAAGACAAATTTTCATCCTTTCAGAGGCTGAAGATGTCTGTATGCCAAATGCAAAGTACCCCTGAAGTTCAGGGCATTTTGCATGATGTTTCTATCTATATATCCTCAGCTTCAGTATGTAATTTAGAAATCTAAAAATAGGGCTAGGGCCTTTTGTTGAAACTCTTTTGTGTTCAAAGTAATTCATGTATTGAAGTCACATTTGCATTACTTCATGGATTTTCTATTGATAAAGGCAGGTTATTTTTCCCTTCTCTAGGATCTCTTAGACTACAATTAATGTATTATAGAAATAAAATATCAGTATTTTTTACTAGAAAACATGCTCAAATACTGAGTTCTAAATATATAAATTTGGAAGTACTAGACTGAATAACAAACCATTGTACGTGAATGCTAAACTCATCAATAATAAATAGCACATATTTTAAATCGACTGTGTGCCAGGCACCTGCCAGGCCACCTCACATTAAGATAAGCTTATACTTTATACGGGGCCTTTCTCTCCAGACGTTTCTACTATTTCCATTTGTATTTCCATGTGATAAATGGAAGGCAGTATTATTTCTATTTCATTTACATATAGAAAAATTATGAAAAAGTTTATGCTTTGTTTATGCAAAAAAGAACAGTTTAATGTACTTCCAGAAAGTCAAGGGGCAGGATGAAGTCAAGTGTCTTTATTCTTCTAAATGCTTCATTCTGAATGCTTTATTCTACATAAATGCTTTCAGTTTTTCCTCATAAAATATTTTCTTTAGAATTACAATATATTTGTTGAGCATTAGAGTTTTCAGGTGCTTTCTCACATAGTATCTCATCTGAATCTCACATTCACTCCAGGATGTGTACATATGCATGTTTTGCACATGGCACAGTAATATTTTGGCTCATCTTCCAAAAGTGAACATAACCTCATCTTTAGGATAAAAAGCAGATACTAAAAAATGTCAAAGTAATTGATCCAAGTTCACAGAGCCTCAACCCTGGCCTTCTGATAGGTGCTGTAACTCTTTCCTCTATAGCATACCACAACAAAAACTGGACTCTTCCCTTTTCTATAAAAATGTAAATATATATTGCTCCCATATCCTCAAATCATCAATGGGCTTTCTCTAGACATCAATATCCCTCTATTTTTTTTCTCTGTAGAAGTTAAAACAATAAACAGCATGAAACTGGCTTTGTAGCCAATAAACCAGAACTCATTCTAAAATTATT